>NC_048292.1:24836317-25136317 GCF_009762535.1 Notolabrus celidotus
AAATCAATAGAACAGTCATACAAACAAAGACAGAAATGCATTTAATTAATACTTTAAGTAGATAACCAAGGGGTGTTCAAGACACAGCACATTGAAGATAAATGTTGCACAAAGTTGGAAAAACCTAGAGTAGTCTTGAAGTACTTGTTCCTGACGGTGCAAGCCCATTTCAGTCTTTGTTCAATCCTTATTTGGTGTCCTGGATATGCAAACTAGCTACCCTCTTATCTCACTTTCCTGAAGCCTGACTCGACCGGAGTATATTTATTAAAAAGTCAACTTTATGATGCTGAATACAAACATTAGTATAATTATGTCAAGAGGACTTGAAAAAGAACTCCACTGACGTCCGTCATCCATTGAGATGTCTTAACTAAGCTGCAGGTCATCTAGCACACCCCACATTTAGGTTATTGGTTACTACCTCAGGGGTTGTGCAGTACATCGGTAGAGTTTAATGACATGCAGATAGAAATGACACGCATCTCATTTCCAGTGTCCCCCATATGTCTCATTGGCGCCCCAATCTCAGCAGAAGGTCTCAGCCAGCGGGTAGTGATGGAGCTGTAGGGGACGAGGGGGACAGAAAATAGACTTGCATCTAGTTGACCTCTATTTTTTCTCTCTTCTCATATTTGGTGTTCAGATTCTGTCACACACACACACACACACACACACACACACACACACACACACACACACACACACACACACACACACACACATACACACACACACAGTCACACAGCTCACTCCCCGCTGCCCTCCTCCATCTCCGCTACAAGTGGGTCATACTTCCTGGGTCAGGCTGAGATTGAAGAAGGGGCCTCTGGGAGTTGTGGTTGCCCCTAGCTGGTGGAGGGAGCGTTCATGCGTTTGAATGGAATGATATGTGATCTCTATCGTTTGTTTCATAATAGCACAGGTAGTCACTGCATGGCAATCAGCCCCCATTACATTAATAGATCACTTAAATGAAAGGTGAGCTGGTCAGGCGTCACTCTCTACGTGAAAACATTCAAAGACTTAAGTGATGCATACTTGACCCAATTCAAGTCTGACTAAACATGGATTGTAGGGTTGAAATGATGCAGTTAGAAATCACAGTGCTGAAGGGTGGAATACAGAATCTCAGATGAAGATGAACATCAGGTTCAGGAAGAGATAATAAAGCAAGGGACGGTACAGAGGCCCTATGTGGTCGGTCAATCAATCTTTACTTCTGTCCAATAAATACAGGAAATTAATTTCATGAGTGGTTTGAAGTGATAGTTTTGAATGCCAGAACAAGAGGAGAGACGCACTTCAGAGCTACTTCTTGTAACTCCTCTCTTTTTCTGTCTTTCTCTCTCTTCCAGGCATCAACACATTGATAGCTAAAGGCGTGTACGACTCTGCCTTCCCTCTTCACGATGTAAGTTTTGGATTTGACTTCTTTCACCACAATATGAAAAATGAAACTGACTTTGACAGTCAGTGCTTTCATACAGCAGCTTGGCCCAAAATATGACGTGGAGTCCAAATTATCTGCAGCTGACATTAATACTCTCTAAGTTAAAGCACATTGGAAGAACATCAAGGAATGGCTCTTTGATTAATGGTTCCTCCTGACTTGGTTAGGACATTAATGATACGACATTCTGTAATAAAGTAAAACAAAAGGGAGATTCAGCAATGCAATATAATGTCTGAATACAGCAAAGTTTTATCCTCTGCAGGGATTTTCAATGATTGTTTTCAGTCTGAATATACTGAGTGTATTTGCACTCTACTGTAAGGATTTGCATGTATAAGTGTCTAGTCCTTTACAGATGCTTGTTTGTTTGATTCTGTGCACTCCTCAGTTTCTCCCTCTCTCCTCTCTCTCCTCAGGGGGACTACAAGGTCATCGGACACATCGAGGAGAAGAGTGACAGACAAGTAAGTCTCTCTTTCTCTTACCTTAATCCTCTGCTTCTTTCACTCCTCGTTGTCATTTGTCTGTCTACAAAGTGTTCTCTAACATAGACACACACTGCTGCAGTACTCTAGAGTGACCTTTAGGAAGGAAAACAGTGCTTGTGCAATGACGTGTTTATTCTTATTCTTGATTTTTGATTTTTGACACAGCACCAAGAAGAAGCTTCTTTTTTTTCAGTCCTCCGTTTTGTTTCTTTGGTTTTTGGAAAGATTAAAGCTAAGTAGAATTTGGAGGAGATAAAATGTTACAAGAATAAATCTGTTATATCATTTACTAAAATGAGACAGAATCACAGGATGCCTGGTTAGTTCATCCACAAATTATGTCCATAGGGTATAAAATATTGAATCCACATAGTCAAAAGTTCAATAAACCTTTTTCTGAAGAGCAAACAGAAAGTGATCCTTCTTGTAACATATCACTGTATTAACTCACTCCTGTACCACGGCAAGGTTCAGGGGGAATCAGAATCAGAAACAGAAATACTTTATTCATTACAGAGCTCTTATAAACAGTATGTAAGAAGGTCACAATATTAATAGAAGAAGGGATAAGATAGAAGTACAAATAAAATAAAATAAAATAAAATAAAATTAAATAAAATTAAATAAAATAAAATAAAATTAAATTAAATTAAATTAAATTAAATTAAATTAAATTAAATTAAATTAAATACAATAACAATAAACTATATACAAAATATTGTTATTGTTATTATACTGTTATTGCACAGAGTTGGCCACCCAGTGTTGGCTTTTTACAATCAAGCAAACATGCATTTATCAGTCTGACTTGTCTGAAAATTGGCATGTCCTAAGAATGAAGTGGTTCCTTGCAGGGGCAGAACCATGTTTAGTATGCTGTACTCAGTCAGGTCATAACAAAGTAATATAGTGTTCTGTATAAAAGATGCCTGTCATCTAAAAGTCTAGACTCATAAACTTCCAACAGCTGAAAAGCAATGAAACCCTCACTCTCCTAAACAATGGTTTCTTCTGTCTGTCTTTTCTGAGTTTGTCTCCACCTCCCATCTGTCTAACACCGACACAGATTGGAGAGTAAGTTAAACAAATATTTCTCAGAGCTGCACAAAAAAACACTCACTGAGTTGAAATCTAAAGAATGCAGCAAAACAAAAATATATCAACTTTCCTTGTTTATTCATGATCATGACATTTATGTAATAGCCTTCAACGTCATATAAAATTCTACACTGAGATAACAATCTTTGGAAATTAGAGCAGAAGGCTTTAAAATGCCCATTGTATCCCTTTTCTCTTGGCTACAGAGTGATATTACTCAAACTGCAGTCTTTCAGCTTCATCCTCTGAGATTTAACTCAACCAATCAGATTATTCTGCCCCCAGGTCAGCTCTGCCTCTCAGGATTGTTGTTGTTTGCTACAACTGGTAAACACACAACACAACACACCACAACATAACAACAAACACCCACAGTGACTCTTGCAGTCTCTTTCCTGTTTGTTTTCAGGTGCTGCATGAAGAGTGGGCCAGATACTCTGCCTTTTACAAGTACCAGCCCATCGATCTAGTCAGGTAATGTTACATCACTGACTTTGTGTACTCTGGTATGAACATTTGTCCTTGGTAATCACATCACAAGTGGACATGGTGGTATGTTTGCAAACACCTGGTATTAAAACACATCTCAAAGTGTTGACCAAGTGGTCACTTGTAATCTGATCTTCCCCTCTCTAACTCCTTCAGAGGTTCTGTTCTGCTTTAGCAAACTGCTCATTAGGCATTATTCTGCTTATTACACTGCTGCTTTCTTAAGAATGAATAATTTCTCCCCAAGTATTCAATTATTTTAAAGGTTTTATTACCTTTGTAGAAAACTGTCAGATATACCCACAGTTATCTGTAGCCTTCCTAAGACAAGCTAAACTAGCTGTTATTACTGACACTAAACTGTACATTTACAAGGATGGTGAAGTAAAACCAGTCTGAATGAATCTTCTCTAAAGAGACTTGACTCTGTAGTGGCAATCACTGCATGGGCTCAGATCAAGGACTCCATTGTCTTCCTTTTTTGAGTTTAAGTTGTAAAATATGCTGTAAAGTTTCTGGTAAAAATGTAACTCTCACAACATCATAAAATAATCAAACATTTCTAAGATATTCAGACTAAATAGAAGTAATTTTCTAATTAAAAAGTGAGCAGGCTCTGGTTCATGGTTTTGTAATTGATACTGGATGAGTCAGTTTTTTAGAGTCAGAGTTAGTACTTGCAGTGTTTGTTGCTCAGGTCTGTAAATCCAAACAGAGCAGGCTTATTGTGAGCACAGTCCAAAGAGAGAGTGGTTTTTAAAGCTCAGCCTGATGAATGAGAGCCTTAAATAAATCACTGAACACCTCAGATTCTATTTCAGGCTTTTATTTTTAACCCAGCGCCAGGACTTTCACACCTGTGTTGCGTGCCATTTAATTCTCAGCAGTCTGTTCTGCCAAGACCGTGAACTTCACTGTAACTTTCACCACCTAATCCCTGACCTCTGACCCCACAGGAAGTACTTTGGGGAGAAGATCGGCCTGTACTTCGCATGGCTCGGTGTCTACACACAGCTGCTGATACCCGCCTCCATAGTGGGAATCATTGTGTTTGGTTATGGGGTGGCGACGGTGGATACCAATGTACCGAGGTACCACAAAAAAGGGCTGCTGCTTCTTCTGTGAGAACTTGAGTCAAATCTGACATAGCTGCATTAAAGGGGAAGTGTAGGGTTTTTAAACCTGGGATTTAAAAGACTCACAGATACAAGAATCTTTAAAACTGCTCCAGCTGATGCTTCACAATCAGAAGAGAAGAAGCTGTAAGGGCTGCAAAAAATGATTGTGGGCAAAAGTGTGTTCTCTGAAAAGTGCTTCTTTTTTGCAACTGAGAGGCTCATGTTACTGTACAGAAATAGACCTTTGTATTGTGATAATACACAGATCTGTTATAATAATGATAATAATAATAATAATAATAATAATAATAATAATAATAATAATAGTAATAATAGTAATAATAGTAATAATAGTAACTTTATTTGTATAGCACCCTTTAAAAACAAATGTTTACAAAGTGCTTTGACAAGCAGAGCATGATTCAAATAACAAATACAAATACACCGCAAAAGATGAAAAAGAATAAACCTAAATTAAACGGAATAAAGTGGTGTGACCATAGACCAATAAATTATTCTTAAAGAGGTTTTTTGAAAATAAAATAACAATGAATAAATAAAAACAAATGAATAAAATGAATGAATAAAAATGGATAAATAAGTAAAATCATTAAAGGACAATAAAAAGGTTTTCAGAATAAGAAGAGGACATCACGTCGGAGCAAATGAAAAAGGATACATTAAGAACATTAAAATAATAAATGAAAAAGAAATAATAAAACAATACATAATCAAATAAAATAACCAAATAAAATTAAAAACAATTATGACCACTTGTGGAGTGTAATGCCACCCAAACAAAAACTCTCCATTCATTTTACTGCCATACATTTTCTACGTTTTCAGTTTTTCAATCAAAAAGGTGATAACTGTACTTTATAATATTATCATAAATTATCGGCGCCGATATACAGCATTTTAACAGATATCGGCATCAGCCTTTTTTAAAAATCTGCTGGCCGATAAGAGATCAATTTAAAACTGGGTTATTTTGGCTCAAAATTCACTAAATCACGTGGCAGAAATGACACCGTCTGCAGAAACCGTAACCTAGCTTGTGTTTCATTTCTCTTGATGTTCTCATTACAGGAGACGAGCTGAGCAGCATCCGTTGTGGCCCCTACAATTACTAGTGATTTAAAACTCATACAACCACACTTCTAATAAACTGAAATATCCCCATAAACAAAGATAAGTGAAGGATTAACAATTCAGTTATATTGAAATTTTGAAAAACTTTATTTACTGTAGAAAACTTTAGAGAGCTATTTATTTAAGTTTTCATTGAACTTTATAAGACATGCTGCTGAGCCTGAGAGCTCCCTGCACTTTGTGTTAGAATTTTAAAACAAAGATGTCTATCGTCTAAGATAAAAAAAAAACTTTAACATGTTGAAAATCTGAAAAGCTGTTTAAAGGCATTTAAATGAAGTTAATTGTTGGAGTTTGTATTCAAAATTTTGACAACAATATTTCCCCTTTTACTGCAAATGAATATCGGCTCCAAGTATCGGTTATCGGCCTCATTTACTACTAATAATGGGTATCGTATCGGCCCTGAAAAAAACATATCGGTCTGTCACTACATATTATTGTAGTGGTAGTATGTGGTTTTGATCTTGAGTGCATTCCTAATATATTGTCTGCTCCATAAGTACACACAAGAGGAGCAAAACATCCTGAACACCTTTTACTCCAATACACCACCTCTATACACTATGACTTTAATAAAACATTCAAAGTACCATGATCATTTTTCTCAATATGTCAACAAAACTGAAGATGCTGAAGCAAGAGTGGGAGAGCCATTGCATTAGATTGTAAACCAGATCTGTTTAACTGTTTGATTGGAGCTGTCCTCTTAAAACCACAAGCATGGATTGTAAAAACCTGAGGAAAAGAGATGCTGTTTTAGTGCTTTAGTTCATTAGATTAGTTTGTATTATTATGTCTAGTAGTTGTTTGTAGATCCAACACAACAAAATAACAGAAAACAAACCACTTGTTAAGGTAAACCAGCAACTCTCAGCAAGGTAAACTTGCTGTAATATGTAACGATCCTGGTGGCTTTAAAAAAGCTTTGTAGCTAACGACTGTCTCTGGTCACAGAGGATCACACCTTTGAGAATCTGTTTTTTTGTCTGAGAGGGAATATTTTTTTGTTTGTTTTGAGTTTTTTAGCTTCAGTCTGTCTGTTGCAAAACAAGTGCTTTAAATAAATGTGTCTCTGCCTAGACTTTTGCCTTGAACGATCACATTGCAGCACCCACAGATTGTCTTAAAGCTGTCAGTTAGAGTGATCTACTGAGGGATTCAAAAAGTTCAGAATCAGAAATACTTTATTTATTCCTCTATACACAATAAGTTATACAAATACAGTAATAAGCTATGTATAAAATAAATCCATGGTTGAAGTCCCGGGAGATCAGGAAGAGGGCTCTCTGGTGGTCTGTCTGGAGATCAGGAAGAGGGCACTCTGGTGGTCTGTCTGGAGTCTGGCTATGGCAGCATTGATAACGTTGGACGCCGTAGTCGGGTTGGCAGAGGGGGGATGTAAACAGCTACCAGTATGACATGTGAGATCTCCCTGTGCAGATAATATGGTCGGAGGCCCACAGCGCTCTCGCTGCTATCCCGGTCTGCCCGGACAGTCTGGAAGCCGTCAATGGAGACGTTGTGGTCGGGAATATCCTGATGCAGCCACGTTTCTGTGAAGCACACCATGCTACATTCCTTAAACTCCGTCTGACTCCCGGCTAGTCCTGTTAACTCGTCCATCTTATTAGCCAGAGATCTCACGTTGCCCATGATGAGAGAGGAGAGACACGGCTTCCAGCTCCTCTCCATAAAGACTTCTTCTTCTTATACCAGCTCTCCTCCTCATAGCTCTATGCCTCTTCTGCCTCTATGCGTCCTGAATCTCCAGAGCTCTGCAGGAAAAGTTTTGCACTCCTTAGCCATTAAGACTCCAAAGCATGAAAACATTCACCCATGGGATAAAAAAAGGAAACATTAATCAAACTCAGTTTGCTTCTCAGATCAACTGAAATGAAAATAAGCATTTTGCTGACATAGACTTAAATCAGTCTACACATACCCTCCTACAGCTGTGTCAAATCAGTAAAATGTGACATTCTCCAGATGTTCACTTTAAAGCAGAGTGACAAAGACAAATAAACCTTAAAACAACATGAAATACGAACAATTTGCTCATCCTGCTTCTGCAATTTGAATACATGCACACAACTTTGCACACACAGTAGACAGGGATTGCCCAGATACCTGCTGTATCTGGCTTTAGTCATGAGTGTGTGGGAGGAACACAGAAGGTTTACCTGGCATTGTGTGTGTGTGGTGTGTGGTGTGTTTGTGTGTCACGAGGCAAAAGGTTGATAATTCAGCCTACACTGGCTAAGAATAAGGTCAGAGAAGAGTAGCTTCTAGTGTGGGTATGTGTTAAATCTCTCATTCATTTCTAATGTTCCGCTACGACCAAACTCAGAAACAGGAATGCAGAACTTTTATTGTGTATACATTTTAGTTTCATGTGCAGTTTAAAAGCTTCTTCAAGAGTGCCCTAGTCTCAAAGTGCTCTGTGACTGAAGTCTTGATTTCCTCCCCCTCAGTCAGGAGATGTGTGACGAGAGTCTAAACTTCACCATGTGTCCCCTGTGTGACGGAGCCTGCGACTTCTGGCACCTCAGCACGGCCTGTGGCACCGCCAGAGCATCACACCTGTTTGACAACCCTGCAACTGTTTTCTTCGCCATCTTCATGTCTCTGTGGGGTGAGGTTACTCAAGTGGATGGCCTACATGCAAAGATGCTCACTGACATCTATTACTTTAAATGTACTTCAGTGCATGGGACAAGTCTTACTGAGAGCACTGAGCTATATCATGACATGTTTGTGTTTTAATGAGCAGAAAATACATCCTCTGATAAAGCTACCCAAGTGGACCTTAATTTGAATTTGAATTTAATTAAAAAGTGCATCAGTCTGTCTGTTCATCAGCAGATCACGAGATGATGCTGATTATCAGGACTTCTTACTAAAACAGGACTTCTTTTTTTGTAGCTGTGCTGTTCCTGGAGCACTGGAAGCGGCGACAGATCAGTTTGAGCTTCAGCTGGGATCTTACAGGCATCGAGGACGACGAGGTACACACACAAACAAACACTCAAAAAAGCTCTAATGCACACATGTAGGCATCCAAAATGTAAAGACACTGCTGGTAGAACACTCCACACTGGCATGAGGCTGATCATTTTCTGCAAAGTTGTACAGTGAGAGACCAGACTTAAATCTTCATTTGCAACAGAAGCACGCTGATAAAGAAAACACACACATGCATCCTCATACCATCACAAACTTGACTGTTTCCCCCTCAGGAGCATCCCAGGCCGAGATACGAGACCATCCTCCTGCAGAAGAGACAGAGGAAACAGAAACAGAAGAAGAAGAAAAAGAAGAAGAGTGAGGTGGGAAAGTAAAAAGAAAAGTCATGTATGTACAGAAGGTCTGTCTGCCAGCTCAGAAGTGTAATCAAATATGAATTCCATTCTCTTAGTTGGACCTGACTGCCAATAACACTGATGAAAAGGTATTTAACAGTAAAGATAATATTTACAGTCAGTTCTTTAGGGGTTTACAACACAAACTTCCCATGAGGCATTCTGGGTGAGGGATGCTGAAACTCTCCACTTGGCCACATCCTTAAATGTAGCATCAGATGATTCCTTTATAAATCACATGGATCATAGCTGTGTTTATAAATCGTGCAGCAGACATGGAGTCTGATAATCTAATGATTGAGAATGATCTAGATTCTCTTGGTAAATTGGGTCAACCTCATCGAGTCCTGTTGGCCCATATACACTTTTTGGAAGTGACAGATGGCTTCCTGCCTCAGCCCGAATGAAGTGCGGACTAAACCACACGATACAGGATCACCCAGAACCTGATCTGAGTATAAATGTAGGAAAGTTAATTGTTTCAAGTGGTGAAAATGTCAGGACATGCCATCTGCTGGTTGTGTTTAAAGGTGTAAAGGCACCCCAGAGGAATTAGAAAAAAAAACATTACACACTTTAATCGCTGACACAGAGTGAAATTTAGTCAAGCCTGCGTCAAAGAGGAAACCTTTTCACTCTTTGTTGACTTTTATTCCATAAATATGCCTCTTCGTCATATTTCTCTTCAAGCAAACAAGAGAAACATCTCTTAAAGTTCAGAGTGAGAGAATGCACGTCCAGGACAGGATGGATCATTTTTCAAAGCATCCAAACAGAGAAACTGAACTTTTTAAGGGGACAAAAACCGGAAACAGAAAACAAGATGTGAAGTATGAGGAGGAAGAAGTTATTCTGAGTTTGCTCCTGAATCATTCCTGGGCTTGGAGTCCTAACTCAAAGTTTTAAGATGAGCCAGGAGCTCTCTGAGAGGACTCTTAGTATGTTTGTGAATACAGGCTCTGGATTTTAGTTTTGGAAGTGTAGTTGTTTCTGTTTGTTGTACGCTTCAGCCCAGGTAGTATTAACCAATCAAATATCAGCAGGCTTTGGTGAGCAAATGCTAGCAGAATGCAACCTGTTTATCACTAAATCTCACAATGTACTGGTCTCTAATATATCTGCATGAAAGTGCAAAAACTCCAAATCAAGCATCATTTCTTTCAGTTTTGTTGCCGTCTAACTGTAGCTGTATTCCCAGCAAGGTTATTATAGTTAACGAAAACTAACGAAATAACGAAAACGAGAGGTGAAAAAACATTTTCGTTAACTGAAATAAAAATAAAAACGAGGCTTCACAAAAAAACGAAAACTAACTGAAACTGTATTGTGAGTTTACAAAACTAACTAAAATAAACTAAAATGATAGAGAAAATGTCTTTAGTTTTCGTCTTAAACTCAGCATTTTGAGTGGATATGTAATAAAGTCAGAGACTGATCGGGTGGACGTCTCTGCTCTGCTCTCTGCTCTCTGCATCTGCGCGGGAGCGCGCCGAACGGAGCCTGCAGCTGACAGGCGCGCGCACTCACAGCGAGGCAGAACTGCAGGGGGATTAAATCGAGACGAACTCTCTCGCTCCGACTACCTGCCCTGTTTATAACCGTTCCTGTGTGAATGCCCAACAAGTAAGTATAATGAGACGGAGAACTGACTTTTCCTGTCCATAAGCATTCACGTGTGTTAAAACTCCCGAGAGAGAAAATAGACGCCATGAGCGCATGCGTCATCTCATATTATTAATCACCCATATGATCCTGTTGATTATTGATTATTAGTATACTTGTAGTGGTAGCATCTGAATCATTATCTCTGTATCAATGATTATTGTTTATTGCTTATTTTATTGTTAAAGATGTATCAGTGAGTCACCATATTATTTAACACTATAGAGGGTCAGTAATGCTAGCCTAAGTGTCCATATTGTGACCATCACCCTTATGTTTGTGTATTTATTTGATGTGTTTCCGACCACACTCATACCTATTCCTCTGTGGCCTCATTGGGTCTGCTGAACTGTTGTGCTGTACAAGGAGAATATTCACTAAACGGTTAAAGCTCCCTCCTGCCTCCTGTCCAGTGTGTTCTGACCGACACCCCAGGGAGAGTACTATCCTACAGAGTATCCACCAGTATTCCCTATTTTTTAGGATATGAATTTTTTGTTTGTTTTCTGCCAGTTTCACTTCATTTGGCTCATTCGCACAAGCAGGCACACGTCCACACTTTGCCTGCAGAGCGTTAATGGCAGCGAAAGTCAGGAGAAAGCGGCAGAGCCCCATTTGGGATTACTTTGAATATGACTGTCTCTGATAGGAGTAAGTGCCTTGCAATGGAAGGTGATAAAATATGTTGAAAATATGTTTCTCAAGGGGGAAAATCCCACTAATCTTAAAGTCCATTTGAAAAGCTCACACAAGACGGCTAACCTAGCATACCTTGTCAAGGCAAGAGAGAGCGGCCAGGCCCCTTACCCTGAAACAGAAGCTAACCCCCGGCCAGGCACACAGGCAAAAAAGACTAAAACTAATACTGAAACTAATAAAAACTAAACTAAAACTAAGCATTTTCAAAAAATAGAAACTAAACTAAACTAGCAAACCCGCTTCAAAAACTAATTAAAACTAAACTGAAATTGAAAACAAAAAGTCAAAACGAAATAAAAATAAAAACTAATGAAAAATGCAAAACTATAATAACCTTGATTCCCAGCATTGTTTTGTTTGTCATGTTTGGTCTTGTCCTGTTTGTTTGAGGGCATTCCACACACATAGAACCAATCTGATAGCATTGATTAGCTCTTTACAGAGCTGAGTCTGGGAGGCGTTCCTCTCATGAACCCTGACCCGTCTGTGTCAGAGAAAACACTTGATACCTGAAAATTCAGGGGAGGATGGAATGGTCCGTATCAGGATGTATTGTGTCTCCTGCTCCATATTTTGGTAAAAAAAACTAAAAAAAAACCATTTTATTTCCAATTCAAGCATCTAATCTACTCTGCCCTGTGTCGTCACAGCCATTTGGCATTTATGTTTAACTTACTGAGGTCATCATAAAACAGAAAGTAAAAATTATCAAATCAACTGCTGTCCAAACCCAAGGCATCTAAAGAGGTACT
Organism: Notolabrus celidotus; assembly: GCF_009762535.1. Taxonomy (NCBI): domain Eukaryota; kingdom Metazoa; phylum Chordata; class Actinopteri; order Labriformes; family Labridae; genus Notolabrus; species Notolabrus celidotus. The sequence goes on from NC_048292.1 coordinate 24,848,594, forward strand.
TGTTCTTAGTTGGAAATTTAACTTATAAACATAAAAAATGTTGGAACACTGCTCCTCTATCTGCATGTGCTGGAGTCGGGGGAGTCGGAGTTGTTAATACCATGGAGCTAAAAACTGAGCCTGGATTTGTTAAAGGTGTTAATGCTGTTCTAGTTGTGGTCATTAATAGCTATGTGTTAGGTTATATAACCTGTAAGCAGGATGTAAGTATTGACAAGAGGGTGTAAGAGGATAGGTAACTTCACTAAGTGCTGATCCTTCTCATGAGAACACAAGCACCCTGTGTTTATTTCAAACATTATAAATCTGCTCCATGGTGTTGTTACTCTGGCAAACTTTGATTTCATTAACTGCAAATAAATCCCCCAAAAAGTGGGGTTTTTTTGGGGTTCAACGTATGGAGCAGGCTCATAATCTCAGTGGACATACAATCATGAAAGTGTAGGCACAGACTTAATCAGTCCATTGACAGAGAAAAAAAGCGCTCGTGGAGACCTGTCACTCAGCCGCAGCCCCCAGCTGAGCGTCTCCGCTGTGAGCAACACCTTTAATCAGCTGATTCACATCCAAACATGCTTTAAACTTAAAACACCTCCCTGATAGCTGAACCAAATATGAGACCTCATGATGTTTGTTCCACGTGATACAAAATCAAAACAAAAAATGTGTTTGAGTAAGTTCTTAACAATCAATTAATCCATAGTGGATTGATTGTTGACATCCCTAGTTCATACCTATTTACAGTGAAGCTGAGACTCACCAGAAAGAGATGAAAAGGCTCCTTTAACAAAGAAATGGTGGCAATTATTTTGCAGACATGTCTGGACATATCTCTTTGCTCCGGATCACTTCTCAATTTTTAACAGTAAACAGTGCAGCAAGGAGGAAAAGGAAGCCTTAGCCAGAAGTCGCTTATTGCTAACTGCCGGCTACACTGACAAGCCTAAAAAGTTGGATATTGCTCTCAGAGACATAAGTAATAATCAGATGATGGCTTGATTTGACATGACGTGTGATCACTCTGCTTCTGGCAATGCTCATTACAGTGAAAGTTAATCACCGTTGTCAAGGGGTTTTGACCAATCAGAATCAAGCATCTTGCACAACCAGAAGATCAGTAAGAAAGCCGGGTAATAATCTATGATAATGAATGAGATTATATATGTTAAAAACAAAATGAAAGCAAACAAGATCTAAAGTGTCCATTCAACACATTTATGAGTGTGAATGTGTTTTGTACCTTTATGCATGAATGTGGTTCTTTGTGTTTTTGTGCATGTGTGTGTGTGTGCGTGTGTGTGTGTGTGTATGTTTGTGTGTGTGTATGTTTGTGTGTGTGTATGTTTGTGTGTGTGTGTGTGTCCTGTCCCCTCTGTGTTGCAGCCTGTGAAGCAGGAGGACGGGACAGTGACAGGGAAGGACAGATGGAGACAAAAACTGCTGTCTACTATGGCTGCAGGAATACCGGTAACCCCTCCTCCCCTCCACTCGCCCCCCTCTCCTATTTCCTCCTCCTCTTACCTTCCTCTTCCTTTTTCACTTCCTCTTCCTCCTTTCTTCCTCCTCCTCTCCTGCCCTCTCTCTTCTTTTCCTGCAGGCTACTGTCTATCTGTTCTTCTCTTCCTGTCCAGTCCTCTGGCTTCTTCAGTCTCGCCTCCTCAGGTATTTCTCTGTGCATCCTTCTCTGCTTATTTTTTAATTGTGATGAACTGATCGGATGCTTACGGCAAAAAAAGTTCACTTTTTAATCTTTGAATCTCAAACCAAAGGCATGATTAAACTTGTTGTAAGGTTACCTTTTATATCAGTACCCATATATCCGGCCCTGTGGCAGCTTGTCTAAGGAAAGATTTACTCCCTACATTAAATATTTCCAGTGACTGTTTTTGAAGTATTTTGAGGATTATGTAACGAGAAACATCACCAGCTGATGTCGGATCAAGTGGCACTGTTTCAATGATTGACGTCTCACTTCTGGAAGGAATCCTCTCAGTTGTTCTAGCCTACTTAAATGTAAGTTTGCCATGGAAAGCTGTTTGAGACATTTATTTGTGCAAGAAAATCTCTGCCAGCGTTGAGAGAACAGAACGTTTCTGCCTTCAGTAGAAAAGAAGACAAACCTGTTATTATGGGCAAATACTGTCAGCGTTAATGACAACAGAGGCTGTGTTTCTGTAAACTCCAGCAGGCAGATTATTTTAGTTCCAAAACAGAGTTAAACACTAAGTCCTAAAAAGCCAAACTTATTGAAATGTTACATCAAAACACCATCGTATCATTTTTTTGGAGGCACGTCAGAAGTTAATGACTTCCTTTAGAGTCACTGGCAGACAGCTGATAGGAGGAGAGACTATTAGTATGTTTTGTGGGTAGTGTGTGAGAAAATATGGGAGGGTTCACACCAAAAACAAACCCACACATGAGGCTGATTGATACATTGATTTCCCTGATTAGTCATACCTGTGGTTTAGGGTAGGGGTGAGTATTGGCAAGAACCTCACGATACGATACGCATCATGATACTTGGGTCACGATACAATAGTATCATGATATATAACGATATCACAATATTGTGATATATTGTGATATTTTACAAAGGTAACTTAGAAAAATATAGAGATGGTGTATATGTAAATCACACAATATTACTCAAAATTGAAAGGACAAATTAAGTCAAAATTATTTGATTGAAAACAACTTTTCCACTTTTTGAAATACTGAAGTCATATTTTAGTTCCAACTCGGCTAAAATGTGAATTTTTAGTTTTACAAAAAAACAATATTAAGAGTTGAAATATCGATATTATATCGGAGATCAAAGTATCGCGTTATATTGCTGTATCGATATTTCTTCACACCTCTAGTTTACCCAAGAGTACCCTACTGCAGGCAAGATGGCGCCGCCACAACATCCACACCGGAAGTCCATACCGGAAGTCCATACCGGAAGTTACAAAGCTAAAAACGTTGCAATAACATCCACACCGGAAGTCCATACCGGAAGTTACAAAAATAAAAGCCTTCAAAAAAATAAAAGCCTTGAAAAACAGGAACGTGAACGCAAAATAAAAGCCTTCAAAAACACGTAGGTTTACGCGTAATTCTATGAACTTTTTTGCACTTACATTTTAATCGTATCAGTATTATTGACTAGTTGATTGACTCAAAAAGTGTATAGGCTGTTGAGAATTCAAGTTACTTAGAAGCCTGCACGAATCACTAAGTTATAGTGTTAACGTCTCAGCCATGCACAGCCTTTTGTTCCGAGTGTGTGTTGAAATACTTAAAGCTGATTATGATGCTGCCGTGATGACATCTGCATATGCCTCTCTTGTTTTGTCTGGGTCATATGTTATTTTATGTTGTGTTAGCCTGACTGTACCTCACCTGCCCACCAGTTCCCTGTGGTGTGTGTCCTGCCCCTGCACACCTGCTTCCCTTTGACTGATTCCCCCAGTGACCCCTCTTCCTTCCTGCACAGCTGTTCCCCACAGGTTCATTATGATAACTGTGCAGCGTGCAGGAGTCTCTTTCCATGGGGACTTGTCACATTATCTAAGTTTGCTGTAGTGTTTGTTCCAAATTACCTTGCATGCTGTCTGCCTATGTGATCACATGTATAGATTAATGAATGAATGAAATACAGATCCAGAGTAGATCCACAGTCACGAGAGAAGAGCAGAATGTTATCTATGGTGCAGGGGCGAGTGGAGGAGGAAAATGTAGAGGTGTGTGGTTTCTTTTTTAACATAATTTGTAACACGTTACAATGACACAGTGACAGGGGTGTTCATTAACCACAAGAACAAACGGAGGGAATGGTTTCTCCTTCTATTTTGAGACATTAGATGGGCGTAAACACTCTGAGCTTGTCAAACAGTTTTATTCAGATTGAATGCTTGATGCATGTACACCAATGTCTTAACAAGATCACTTTATTTGGCGTCCATGAAAACATTGAAGTTGGAACCTTCAATTAGAATGACTAGAAAAACTGCAAATGTATACATAGCTGTTGTAAAATCCGCAGGAGGGTGGGCCTCTGGTGAGGGCGGTTGAGAGGGTGGAACCGATACTTCAGACTTATTTTGGCACTCCTTGAGGTGTGTTGTTATGGAGTCTTTGCGGATGATTGTGGTTAAACAAAATGGGCAGTGAAAATGGCTTCCATCTCTGCAGTGGAGATTGCATCTGCAGATCATCATTTCTAAAAAAAGGCGAGAGTAATTGTTTTTAAAAAATCATCCAGTATCTGAGAGAAACATTTTCATTTAACATCATATATTAAAATATAAAAATAAATAAAGTATATACAGATGTATCTTTCCTTACTATAAACAGTTACGTCTATTTCAAAAAGTGAAACAATTCCCCTGAGTGCTGCGAGGGATCACTTGAAAGAAACTTGCTTTATGTGATAAGCTTATAAACAGTTGCAAAGGAGTGCAACAACAATATAACACTGGTTAAAGTATGACCTTAGACATGCAGAAACCAAGGTATCGTTAAAAATGACATGTGAAGGTATATGATCTCAAAAAGAAAATTTTTAAGGCCATACCCATGAAATGCACTGCATTTGTCACATGAGCTTCCAGGTGCCTCTTGATGACTCCTGCACTCCGTGTGGTGAAGCTGGGGCAGAGGGGACAGCCAAAGTGGGATGGTGACACACTTGTGTACTCCAACCCCTGGTCTCCTTCAATAATCGACGGATGCATCTGGAAGAAAGGAATAAATATACATTTCAATACGCAAGCACACGCACACACAATGGAAGGAGCAGTGTGCATGTGTGTTCACTTTAATTATTGGAGTGTCGTGTCTCGAGAAGGCTGTTTTATCGCTAGCTTTCTGCTAATTGATTTAGCAGCGACAGACTAATGCAATCAATACGCTACACGAAGAAGAAACTTCCAGTTCGAAGCATCCGGCATTGGGTAGAGAGGGGGTTAAAGAATCACTTCCGGTATGGACTTCCGGTATGGACTTCCGGTGTGGATGTTGTGGCGGCGCCATCTTGCCTGCAGTAGGGTGCCTCTCCTAGTTTAGGGTGGTTTTAACATGGCCGCCAGTGTTAATGAAGCGTTTGTTACCAAATCAGTCAGTCGTGTAAGTGGTTTGGTTCAGTTTTGCGGCATCGGACCTGAAACAAACGACAGTATACTACAAGTTTGTTTAAAGGTTTTTGCAGCTAAAGGCAGCAACACGACCGACTTATTTCAACATCTCAAACAGAAACATGCAGCCGAGTGGAGGCAGTGTGTCCCACTACGAGATGCACAAGACCACTAAAGACCACAAACATCCGTTATAGCATTAGCCTGCATTAGACAAGTCGTTTTCCCACTTCATGACATATGACACAATGCATTTACGCTGCATATCGCTACATGCTTGAAACTTTTATGCTATTACTATACTATTATAAGATACTAAGTATTTTGCTGACGTTGCTCTGCCTCATCTGTACAAGTGTACACGTGAAACGGTCGCAAGAGAGCTGGAGGGATGTCTTTTAATTCCACTACAGCAGACAGTCCAGTCAAATCCTGTTTAATTTAAGATAAGAAAAGATATTACTTTATTGATCGTCGGGGGAAATTCGGTTGTTGCAGCAACCCAGACATGTAAAATGAAACAAGTAAAAATAGATATATAAAGATAGAATAAAAATGTTAGATACAGTTGTGCTCATCAGTTTCCATACCCTGGCAGAATTTGAGTTTTTTTGGCCATTTTTCTAATATGAATGATAAGAGAAAAACTTTTTTTTCACTCATTCTTAGTGGTTGGGGAAAGCAAAATTTTTATGAAACAACTGTGTTTACTCTTTTTATATCATAAAGACAACAGAAACTAACCAATAAATCATAAATTCTGCCAGGGCATGTAAACTTATGAGCACAACTGTATATACGTATGTTACAAATTGTGTAAATAGTGGTAATTACAGGCAGTATGTCTGTATTAAAATATAATCAGTAGTGACCTAAGACTGTATAAATAATGGACGTAGAAACCGTGATGTCACCCATCTGTTCCTGAGCGCTGTTTTGAAGCCATTCGACGGCAGCAGCCATATTGGAAGTGCGGAACTCAACCGGGCAGAGTGTGACGTAAAGAGGCGGGGTTTGAGCCTCCGAGCCAACAGCTGTGTGTCCCCTTCCGGGAGTCAAGTCAGTCATGTCCTTATTTGGGCAAAAACTCATAATCTTAATATCTTCTGAGCCGTTGTGTTAGAGAAACATTCACCCCCCGTACAGTGTGTGCCGAGACAGAAATTAGCCACGTAGAGCCAAGCCGTTTTTTGAACCAGACTGTAAACATGTTAATTACTGCTGTAAAGATCGTCTTCTTTGAATGGGTGTGTATGTGGTTTCTGGTGTTTCTGCAGACAGCCTCAAGCGGATTCTCCATGAATTGCAGTTTGTAACACTTCCACAGGGGCTTCATATTTTGAGACCGGAGGTTGCTGCTTGGTAGTGACAGGTTGACATGGAGTGATTATGGTTTGGTTATGACAGATTAAGCAATGTCATAAAGAAATATGCTATATAATATGGCTGTACCATACCATACCATCTTCCTCCACTTATCCGGGTCCGGGTCGCGGGGGCAGCAGTCTCAGCAGGGAAGCCCAGACACTCCTCTCCCCGGTCACTTCCACCAGCTCTTCTGGGAGGATACCGAGGCGTTCCCAGGCCAGCTGAGAGATATAATCTCGCCAGCATGTCCTGGGTCTTCCACATGGCTTCCTCCCAGACGGACATGCCTGAAACACCTCCCCAGGGAGACGTCCGGGAGGCATCCTGAACAGATGCCCGAACCACCTCATCTGGCTCCTCTCTATGCGGAGGAGCAGCGGCTCTACTTTGAGCCTCTCCCTGATACCTGAGCTCCTGTTCCTCTCTCTAAGGCTGAGCCCAGACACCCTGCGGAGAAAGCTCATTTCAGCCGCTTGTATTCGCGATACGAAGTAGTATAATATGACTGTGTGAAGATAAAGAGAATAGGAAAAATTACTATATAATAGTACCATTATCAGTTGTAGTCAACAATAATGATGTAATATGACAAAATATAATATAATATAATGTTTATTTATAACATAACATGAAGAAGCCACCAATGCTTTTTCTCCATGCAGTCAAACCTCCATTCAGCTTTTTATCTTTGGTTCAAAAACATGAAAAAGTGTTCGACCTGTTCCGTCACCTCAATGTAGTTTATACATAGATCCGTACATACCTGCAGGTAACTGAGTGCATATTGATCCAACATCGAAAAACCGGCAGAGCAATTACACAACTTGATTACACCCTGTTTGAGTAACATTCAGCCTTCATGTGTTCAGTATGAATAAATGACTTCAGCGTGAGATCAGATATTAAACAGCTGTAATCCCACTTTAGAAAGAAAGAGTCATTATTTAGAGGGATTACAGCAGAGTATATTATCCACAGGTGTTACTAATAACATCAATGACAGCTTATGCTGCTGCCTGAACAGCTGATACATTTACTGAAACATCATAATGGAACTGAGCCGTCGTTTAATAATGTCAGAAGTCACACCTGTGTTTCTCCTGTGACAGCGGGTTCATATGTTTGCTGTGAATTATCATTTGAATGGTAGAGTTATATTCCTGCACCTGCTGCTTCGTAAACATGAGAACTTTCCAATCTGAGACACTAAATTAAAAAAAGGTAAAGAGTTTAGAGTAGATGAAGAGAAAAAGGACAACAAGAGACGAACAAATAAACAGAGGGAGACTTGGAGGAGTGGAGGGATGGAGAGAAACAGAGGGAGGGAGGGAGGGAGGCTGAGTGGGAGTCAGGCACGCTGGGCAGGAAGCCAGGGGTAAGATTAGAGAATGTCGCTATGGCGACACAGAACTCTCTCTCTCTCTCTCTCTCTCTCTCTCTCTCTCTCTCTCTCTCTCTCTCTCTCTCTCTCTCTCTCTCTCTCTCTCTCTCTCTCTCCCTCTCCCTCTTTCAAACACACACACACATACATAAACTTGATTTGTAACCTGGGGCAGTAAAATGTGCTTAAGAATCCGATCTACTCTTACAAAGCAGAGGTGTTTACTTGTTTCAAAGAGGTCGGGTTACAGAACATTTCCACAACATCATTTTGTCTGAACCGTTCTCACTCTGAGGTAGTCTAGAAGCTGTGTGAACATCTGTAAGCACTCAATAACTAAACAGACCACAAGTTTGGCTGCTAGAGTAACAGCAGGTAAAGGATAATTTACAGTGAGTAGCTATATGAAATAGAATCCTGACAGGGTGAGACAAGACCCTGACTCAATCAGAGGAGTCTTATCCACCAATTCAAACAGCTTTATTGACATGAAAGTTAGGCTCGGTATACAGTATCCAGCTCACTATACATTATCTAACTATTAACCTGCTACCAGCTAATGAATCATGTTAATATTTTCCTTCATGGTAACGTCTAAAACAGGGGCGTCAAAATAATTTCAGTTCAGGGGCCACATACAGTCCAAGTTGATCTGTAGTGGGCCGGACCAGTAAAATCATAACATGATATGAATAATAACAACTCTACATTTGTCCTTTTGTTTTAGTACAAAAAAGTACATTCTGAAAATGTTCACATTACATGAACTATCTTTCTACAAAAACAGCTGTTGTAATTTTCTCTATCATGAGTCTGATAGTGGGGCTGAATATTTTACTCTTTAAGCCCTGAAGCCTGCTGCGAACACACCGAACACACAGGCTACCCATTCACCCGACACAGAGTGTAATGTTTACTGCAAAAGAACAGATAGATTATAATAATAAAGAAGGTAAAGTTGACTATTTTGGACCCCTCAGCTCCAGCATGAACACTGTGCTTGCTGGACAGTGTTGTATGCAGGGGTGTAGTGCTAATGTTAGTAGTTAGTGGATCATCTTATAGTGCTCTAAAAAGTCTGCATGAATCTCAACCGGATTATGCAAACAGCAAGTCATCTATTTCCTCACTTTGAAAAAAAAGTCCTGGAAAAAAAGCCCCGTTCAGGTGCGCTCCGTCAGCACTATGATTGTATGTGACCCCCAGAGGACAAATCTGAAACAGTAGTTACTTTTATTAAGTATTAGTGTCTTCTCTGTAATTTTTTCACTTTGCAAAGTTGTTCCACCGGCTGGTTTTGGCCCGCGGGCCGCATGTTTGACACCCCTGGTCTAAACATTAGTGTTTTTCGGTCTGCATTCTTAACAGAGGCAGAAAAGAACAGCAGCACCTGTTTAAGGTCCTCTTCCCCTTTGTTTTTCTGTTGGCGTTTTCTTCTCATCTATCAGCACCATAGCCCTGCCAAAGCTCGTACTGGGTTGTGGTTTGTGTTTGCTCTGTGGTCGACATCTCTTTTACTCAGCTCCATGTGTGTTTTAACATCCCTCACTTATTTCTGCAGTTTCCCTCCTTGTTTTCTCTGCTGGTGACTTGCCGGCCTTTAATCATTTAACTAAAGTTTTGTTCTCTCCAAATAAAGCGAGAGCAATTTTTTAAATCATCCTCCATGTAATTTAACAATGCTATGTGGAACTAACTTCTTGCCACATTGTCAACAGGAAGAGGTGAAATGTTAGCTTTATAAAGATTTCAACATTTCAAAAGATTTATTTGATATGTGTGTGATCAGGTTTTCCCTGGCATCCCTTTGGCTATTCAGAATTAATGACCCTTGTTATGGGATCTGACCAATCAGCATCAAGTATATAAAACAGTATATGGGTGATGAGTGAGACAGATGTGTATGTATAAGAATGAAAGAGCTTTGATACCTGTCTTTCCTTTCTTTCCTTCTTATACCCCACACTCACTCTTTGTTCTGTTTGATGATAGAAGTGAGCTTTAACTTGCTCTGTTATTGACGACATTTACGATACAAAAAGCTGCTATTGCATAATTAATCTGACTAATTAATGACTTTGAAAGTGCCAGACCATAATATAACAGACCTGCAGTTCATTTTTGTCTCTGTGATTTATGAACAGACGCTTTGTCTATTCATCCTTGCCTTCACAGCTCTCTTAATGTGGAGCTGTCAGAGTTCATGACATGAAACATGTCTAAACATTTAAATAAAGGGGGATTCTTCATATTTAACTGCTGTAAAGTTGGGACAAGCACTTACGTAGACTTTTGTAATCCTTGAGAGCATCCGTGGCCTTCAGAGCAGGATGCTGGAGTCAGTCAGAGTTGGGATGCTGAGAGAAAACCAGTCTCTAAAATGTTGTCATAAACAATGAAGGATGACAGAATGCTCAGCATCCTGAGTTGAGTTTGTTCCAGATAGATGGAGGATGCCACCTGCCTGTTGTGTTTGTATGTGTAGAGACATATTTGAGTTGGTTGATTCGTTTCATATACTCTCATTGTTGCCTGGCTTGAGTGATCGGCAAGTCATGATCCTGGAAAACAGGGTGTACTCGTGGAAAGTTAAAGTTTGGGAGAGATAGAGAGGAGGATCAACAGAGGGAGGTAGTGCAATGGAGAAGTAAAGCATGTGAGTGAGCCTCTGACACTCCCCAACACTTTCTGTGTTTGGCTTTCCTCAATGAAGGTAACGAGATAAATATAACACCTGACCCATTTACTGCTACCTTTTCTGTGAAGGGTGTCCCCATCACACACACACACACACACACACACACACACACACACACACACACACACACACACACACACACACACACACACACACACACACACACACACACACACACACACACACACGCACGCACGCACACACACACTCACACATCTCCACTCTGGAGGCATTTTTGTCCTTCACTAAGTCACTCCTTCAGGGTCATTAACCTGTTTGGGTGTAAGTTTGTGTGTAAGAGAGAAAATAGCCTGAACAGAAAACTTCTGGGTATCCTTCTTGAAATTGAGGCTGTGGCCTAAAAAGTAGCTCTTAAGGGTGAATATAAAACTCTCAAAAGACAGAGAAGTGGTCAGAGTATGAGAGACGTTCAGTCCTCCAAATGTCCTCCAGATTATCACCCTCTCTCCCTCTGAAGTGTGTCATAGATTGCTGGCTTTAACAGTGGATGTATGTACCCTTTATATGGACCACATTTTTCCACATAAATTATTGATTTCCAATATCTGGAGGGAGAACCGCGTGTTGGAGTGTAACAGGTTTGCGGTCTAATCAAGAAGCTCATTAGCTTTGTAGCTGATTACCCTTTTAACACTTTTACCTGAGAAGGTAATTTATTCTGTCATGCAACTACAAATGTGGTCTAAGCAGGATCCTCACATGTTTTCAGTCAGTCTCAGAGTCTCCAATGTGTCATGTAAAAAGAGTTTATCATTTATCGGTTGGAGGTAAGGTGTGCATGTGTCAGGGGTGGTTTAAAAGGAGACATTCAGGGAACTTTAGAAGCTGGTTGGAAGAGTGCACTGCAAAAACTCAAATCTTACCAAGTGAAATTGTCTAATTTTTAGTCAAAATGTCTTCTCCCACTTGATTTAAGATCAATTTACCTAACAAGTAATATTTGAGCAAGATAGAGGGACTTTTTTTAAGACAATGCATCTTGAGTATCTTGTTAAGTCAAATAATCTTGAAATGATCTTGTTTTGAGTTGTAATTTAGAAGAAACAAGGTTTAATTTACATTTCAGACATTTTTCAAGCTGACATCTTATTTGTAGAAGATGGATAATCTTGATTTAAGACAAACCCTTTACTTGATTTAAGTAAATGCATTTCATTGGAGAATCTATCAGAAAACAGATCCATTGATAAAAGAAAGAAAGAGAAAGAAAGAAAGAAAGATGGAAGGAAAGAAAGAAAGAAAGAAAGAAAGAAAGGTTGTTTTTATTAAGGGTGGGTTTCAGTTTTCAGACACTGTTTCTTCTAAATCATACAAAAATATCCATCCTCAAACTACATGCACACAATGAAACACCTACTTTAGAGCATAGCTGGCTTATCCTAAAAAACAACACGACTGAATATTAGTATATCCAGCTCACTATGAGAAGACATTACATCTCAAAATGCTCAAATTAAACTTTGTAAACTTATTTCAAGATGGTCTTAAACCTAGAGAAGTGCCGCTATAATACAACTCAAAGTAAGGTGAATATATCTCAAATGAAGAAGTTGACATGAATTTTTACTGGTAAAATATTGCTTAAAATAAGTTTTCCCTGCTAATTTTAAGATCGCAGTTTTCTGAATATTACGTCTTATTTTAAGAAATCTTACCAAGCAAATTTTCACTACTTCTATTGGCAGATTTTTTGGCTTATTTCAAAATAAAAGTACCTTGAAATAAGGTTGTTTTCTTGTTTTTGGAGGGGCATTTTTTTCCAGAGTGATAGTTGATTTGAATGATTTGTGAATTAGCTTGTTCACTTGTTAAAAATCCCCAGCATGTCCTTAAGAAATACTGAGGAAATGGAGAATTACTGAAACAGATTAAACATAGTTCTGTCATAAAACTAATTTGGGGTCTAGACTCTGGCCTCATCACTCCTCACAGATTTATTTAACATGTGGAAATTTGAGGACTGATGAGATACAGTCTGAAACCCTCTGCCTGGAGCCTGCAGGTGGATGTTGAGGTAATGGTGAGGCAGAGTATGAGAGCAGTCGTGATGATGAGGGTTAGGTTTCATGTGAAATCTGTGCAGCTTGAGTCACCTGCCTGAACTGGCCTGTAAGTGTTGCTCTATTTTTTCTTTTACTGATCAGTCATCAGGCTAGAGATGCAGATAGAAGTAGTTAAGTTTCATCCAGCCATTGTGCTTCGAGTGTGTCCTGCAGCTTGCAATGTCCCTCTGTATGCACTAGAGGGTGCTGCTGTGTAACTTGTAAGAATATTCAAGGTGCCTGAGTTCTTCTCAGCCCATCACTGAGCTCTGTGGGACTGTGAGTGTGTGCATCCTCTAGTGTGTGAGATTCCAGCTTGTCTCTGACTGTCCATGTATGTATGAGAGTGTATACCAGCTAATGGGGTCACATATCTCAGGAGGAAGAGGCAACATTTGTTTTTACAGAGATCAGGCCGTATTTAAGCAGAGGCAGGTCAGTGAAGTGGCATTTCTTTTTGATGCAAGTAGGTCAACGTTTTCCACTGGGAACTTCAGAAACATGCCACACACACTCGTTGAGTGAATATGAGGAGAATGTCAGAAGGTTAGAGGACATCTAAAATATGTCATATGTTAGTTTTCATCCTTTTTCAGACCATTTAGTAGTTGTATAATATAGTCGTTTGCAAATGTGAAGCTGTCCTGTTCATGGCAGTTATTTGGCACTTAGTCCTGAATGCACAGGTCAAAAGTCTTAATGTTGCATGGAGGAGGGTCAGAAATCAGAAAATGAAAGCTGACAAAGAGCTGTTAATGACTCAGTTACTTTTAGTGATGACCGTTAACAAGCGTCACACTGTTTCCTCTTAAAGGTTGGTACCATGTATGTGAGGTAACACTGATTTAATCCAGTTTTTGGGGAACAGTTTGGCATTTGTTGTCTTAATGGCTGGGTTAGCTAGGAGATGTTTAGTAACATTAGAGGAAGGGAAAAAAGACTTTCCAGAGTTCCTGAGGCTTACTAAATTACACATCACACCTTGTATATTTTGTCTGTACATAATCTAAAGAGTAAGAAGGCTATGTGGCAGATTTATGGCAAATAATGTGCTTAACCCCAAACCTTAAGCAGCCTAACCTAACTAAAGTTCAGCTAGCTGACGTTGCTGTTATTACCTTTGATAAACTGGACATTAACAGTGACGGTGATGTGAAACATGAGGGTACGTTTTGTAGAAACACATTTGTCAAGATGATACAAAGGGTGAGAGCATAGTCTGTATAAATAATGGATGTAGTATCCGTGATGTCACCAATCTGTTTCTGAAGCGCTGTTTTCAGGCCAATCGGTGGCAGCCATATTGGCAATGTTGAACTCAAAACAACTGCTGTTGAGTGAGTGTGACATAAAGAGGCGGGCTTTTAGCCTCCTAGCCAACAGCTACAGTGTTCCCACCTATCAATCCATTCAGCTGTGCCTCTCAAAATGAAAAACTTGTAATATAAATATCTTCAAAATTGTGCTGATCGAGAAATGATCTATCCAGACTACACTGGTCTTTTGAACCAGGCTGTGAACATGTTTATTTCTGCTGTAAGATCGTCTTCTTTGAATGGGTGTGTATGTGGTTTCTGGTACTTCCGGAGCCAGCCTCAAGTGGATCATCGATGAACTGAGCACTTCCACATTGGCCTCATACTTTTAGACCGGAGGTTGCTGCTTGGGTGAGAGTTATACATATATTTGCATTATTAGGGGCACGGCTTAGCTGATGGACAGCTCACCTCAGCTCCCCCTATTTCCAGTTTCAAGGTTGATCAAAAGTTTGGTTTAGTCAGCCTACCTTCATTTGGCTTCAGACACCAATGTGTGATGTCCCAGAGACTGAGCCCATAAGTTTTTTGTTTGCTTGTCATAACAGCGACCTGCTAACGAGAAACAACTATACTGTAACGTTATAACGACCAATCAGAATCAAGTGCTTAACCATAAGAAGCAGAGCTGTCTTTCTCATGGCTGTACATAAGCATCATATGGAGTGTTTGTACAGAGGCGGTCTTGATCTTTTCATCTTAGTCTCTGCAACAAAGACTTGAGTATTTTTTCAACATTTTGAACAATTTGTTTTTGTGATCAACAAATAGAAAATGAAGCATTGTTTTTCAAGCATGGGTCTCTAAATCAAGGCATGACTCAGCATAAATTAGGCTGAAAATTGGAAAATCAAACTTTCAATCTCTGCAGGTTTTCATAGAAACGGCTCCACCAGGCAGAATCTGCTTTTATGCAGTGTTGATGTTAACTGGGGCTCGTCTCTGTGTTTCACAGTCCATGGAATGAAAACATTTGTTCTGCGCTGGTCTCTAAATGTAGGATGCAGACTGTAAAACGGTCTATTGTGCCTCTTTATGTCTCTCTTATGAGACGTAGTAACACTTCCTGTGGAGGCGGTGAAAAACAGATGCTGCTGCCTCGTCTTTCCATTATATTCTATACAAACATGTGAGAGGTGTAAGGGTAACTCTGACAGTGTTATTCACATCAGGACATCGCAGAGATTTGTTTTATATTCACATCTGAAACCATTCGAAACTGCTTCTTTCCCTCTTATTCTCTGTTTTGAGATGTCTCAATAGACCACTTTATGTTCTGCATCACAAACATCCCAACTAAGTGTGACGGACCATTTACTTTGTATGAATGACTGACAGGTTCTCCTCTCTTTCCCTCCTTTTCTTCCTGTTAGGCTGTGATAGAGAAGCTGACCTGGAAAGATCGTCTACCTGGATACTTCATCAACGTTTCCTCCATCCTTTTTATGGTCAGTGTAAAAAATCAGGTTAATGCTGCAGTTGGGATCATACATTTTTTATCTATGTATGGATGAAAGCACTTTGAGTTGAAACATACACTAACATTCGCAGCTAATGTACATAAATCATTATATGAGTGACCTACATTTGAAGTATTCACTCCAGCCTCAACATTGAGAGTGTCAGACCGACACAAGTAAAGACTCATTTATTATTATTATCTCTATCTTCCTCTCTGCTCTTAGTTCGGCTTGACCTTTTCAGCTGTTTTCGGCGTCATCATCTACCGAATCACCGTGTCGGCTCTGATGGCGATGAGTCCAGATCCGGAGACAAAGTCCAACGTTCGGGTGACGGTGACAGCCACCGCGGTCATCATCAACCTGGTCGTCATTCTGATCCTGGATGAAATCTACGGCGCTGTGGCTCTGTGGCTGACTGAGCTAGGTATGGAAAACACTGACCTTTACTCCCTTGGTGTGGTTACACTGACAACCATTAAAGTGCAGCTTTTAAAAACATGAAAAACCTGAGAAAACACAAAAGAGAACAAAAAATAAACACAACCCATCAGCTGTCTACAGCTACCTTTGTCAGTGCTATGCTGTCTGAATTATCAGAGGCAGGTAATGTAAGAAATGTGCCCTCTAATTTCAATGGTAGAAATATACTGCATCTTATCTGTACACAGAGTCATTTTCACACTTTATACCTCTCCTAAATAAATAAAGACGACGTTGGCAGTGTTCATCTTTCTTCTGTTTATGTTTAAGGCTTTCAGCTCTTTTAGGTGATTTGTTATTACCATTGCTTCCAAACTATTTAATTTTCAAATGGCCATTAATCAAGTGGCTTCTGTAGTTTAATCGCAAATATTTGCATTTTAAATCATGTCTTAATTTTTTTGTATTTTTGCATTTTAAAGACATCTTTTAAATCCATCAAAACAATGTAAAGCAGTTATTATCAGTGTCTTGATTTGTGAATCAAATTCATATAAAGAAATGTACTTGACTGTTATATTTACTACTCTAATAACACTGCACTGCTTAGGCAGTGACTGTGAGGCATATGACTCTCAGTATGTCACCCTAAAGACGTCACTTAGACCTGGGCTTCCCACAAAGTTGACTGGTCTGCATTCAGTTGCCACCAGGCTGTAGTTAACTTCTTCAATTAGCTTCATCCACAGGTCTGTAATCATTTGGTTCCTCCAAATTCATGCTCTGCCAGCTTTTGTGATTCGGTTACCTGTCGACATCAGTCTTATTGGCTGTACCTGTATCCTTAGCTCAAAGGTGGTAGCTTAAATCTTTAAGTTCTTCTGATGTTTTCATTCTGTTTGACAAAAAGTGCATGAAGTTTATTGAAGTGAAATGTTCAATTTGAGAGCGCCATATTGTCAATATCAATCATTACAGCTGCAGGAAGAAAGAAAGAAAACAGCATAGGATTTGCAAAAAAAACAAAAACGTTCATTTTGTCCCTTAATCACATCCTGATTAACAGCTGAACGCTGACAGACCCCGTTTTTTTATTCCTCCTTCTCTGGAATTTCAGATAAATTTAGACAAAATCAGACAGGTCTTTCCTTCTGTACCTTCATCATCACTAATAACAAACTCAGGTGCTTCTGTTTTGTCCATCTTGGCATTTTTCCAAAATTTAAAGAGTTAAAATCTGATCAGAAATGTAAAGTTGGGGCGCTTGTGGTATAGCGGTCTAAGCACCCCACATACAGAGGCTACAGTCCTCGTCGCAGGGGTCACTGGTTCGATTCCCGGCCGGTTGACCACTCCTGCATGTCTCCCCCTTCTCTCCACTCCCCAAATTTCCTATCTCTCTTCAGATGTCCTATACACTAAAGGAAAAAGAAAGCCAAAAATATATCTTAAAAAAAAAAAAAGGAAGTGCAAAGTCAACATTTAAACGTTATCATTCAGCATCAACGTGTGTGAGAGAGAGACAGGAAGAGTGCGTCGGCCTCTTTGAGGACCATTTGATGAAACTTTGATGTTTTCATGCTCCAGTCATCCCATCAGTCATCCCAAGAGGTTTATACCACATTAACATTCATATTCAAAACCTCAGAAATAGAGGGAAAGAATCAAAAAAGGAAGAGTGTGAGAAAAAGGAAGAGGAGAGTGAGGATTTGCCATGTGAGAGGTGCATTTTAACCTACTTCCAGCACAGTGATTATATCATGATTCCAGGCCAGCAGTCAAAGGAGAGCCTATTTTTTTTACAAAGCAGACATGCGGGGAAAACGAGCAACTGCAGGAAACACAGTGTGGGAAATTATAACGCAATCCATCAAAACAGATTGATTGTGAAATCTTGTGTCCTACATTTCATTCAACATCTAACTTAACTTATCATCCTGTGACCATGTGGAGTTTTTTCTGAGTTTCTCTTCACCTGTCTTTTCAGAAATCCCTAAAACAGAAACAAACTTCGAGGAGCGCCTCATCCTGAAAGCCTTTCTGCTCAAGTTTATGAACGCATACGCTCCCATTTTTTATGTGGCTTTCTTTAAGGGACGGTAGGTCAAACACAAAACCATGTTTCATTGTAATAGGACATTCTTACCTCAGAGAATAGAATAAATAAAGAAATCACTGCCAGATGGATCAACTTGAAACCAGTCCTAATCCAGGCATCTTCTGATTTTGCAGGTTTGCTGGTCGACCTGGAAATTATGTGTACGTCTTTAACGGCTACCGGATGGAAGAGGTTTGTTATCCAACTCTGTTTTCTGCCAAAGTCTTCAAATTCACTTACATCACAGCAGTTCTGTTTGAGATCAAAGACAAGACACAAAGATACAAACATTTGACACATAATTTCAAACACCTAATAAAATAGTCAGAGGTCTGCGATGTCTTTATGATCTGTAAATAAGCCCAATATTGAATGATAGAACCAGCTTGTGTACAACAGAGTGCTTCGGTCTGACCTTATGTATCTCAGGTTTGCTGGTTATAGTTCACATTCACTGTTCAGAGCATTGCTAGGATCAGAGTCATTACAGTCTCCATGTTTTTATTAAAAGCTGATTCATAAAGTCTCTTTGTGGTTGGCCTGCATCCTTGAACAGGTTTTCTTCCTGGTGGAGTAGTTGAGACTTTAATGTGGTATTCAGACTTGTGTGCGGTCTTACATTACTGTAGGACACTCAGAATCATAGACATAAAAGCAAAACAAAATTTATTCAGTAAGAGACGAAGTGATAATAAATAAGTGCATATATGTATTGTGTGTGTCTCCCTCAGTGTGCACCCGGAGGCTGTCTCATCGAGCTGTGCATTCAGCTCAGCATCATCATGCTGGGGAAGCAGCTGATCCAGAACAACATCTTTGAAATTGGCATCCCGTAAGTGGACTGTTACACTCTTTATGCACATGCTCACTTTGAGGTTGAAGGAAGTTTGGAGATTGGGGATGCAGAGGGGCAAATAAAACAGCTGTCCAGCAGGAAGGGGGATGTTTCAGCTAACATCCAATGAGCCAGTGACCGGCAGTATTCTCTCTAGACAGAACTGTTACATTGGTGTATTTGTGTAAGTTACTTTTTTTAGAATTCACTTTTTATTGTTTTTAAAACGAGAAACACACAAAAAAACACTAAAGTCTGAAGAATAAATAACATTTAGAAAAAAATGTAATAAAAATAATACAAAAACAAAATATATTGTCACATAAAAAGCAGTTATGAGGAAATTGATGGAAGGAACAAATAAAAAAGAATAAAAATTAATCAGCATTTTAATAGTTTTGTACAGGGAAAGCACTGCGATCCGTGCATTGCGATTACTCATATACCCTCATAACAATCATATACTTGGCAAATGTAATCCTCAGCAATTAACTTTTTTTAAACACGAGATAAGATTGTGAAAAAGAGTTGCTAGAGCCAGTCAACATTGAGGTTTTCTTTTACTTTATCTTCTCTTCTCTTTCTCATTTCATTTTGGGAATGCAATCTAAACTTTAATATCAGGCTTAAAGCTAGGGTTGGTAGTCACGGAAAACTAGCATGAATTTGAATGTAGCATTCCCTTCCCCCCGGAGCTCCTCCAAAACGACGCCTCCGCTCACATGCACGAGCGCCGCTGATTCACAACCATATGATGGTGACTGATTCCAAACCGATCCTCAGCACATGGTTTGTGTTTTGCACTACGTCAACTCATGTCTCACTCAGCGGTAAGAAAACACCAACACATTCTCATAGGGAAAGTTAAAAACACAAACAAACATGAAATGTACACTCAGAGAAGAACGGCAGGACAGGATTTGATTGGTTTCATCATTTGGCTCCTGATGGCAGGGATTGGTTGGTGTTTTCCCAGGTTTACTCCGGCTGTAGATAGCAGCTTTTTTTACCTCTTTTTTAAGAACATATTATGTATTGATTACCATCGAGACACACAAGATCATTTTAACCAGTATAACAAAAAGTGGATCTAAATCTGACTACCAACCCCAGCTTTAACTGACACTATCACATACACTGCTCTATTCCAACATCAATACAAATAAGGTTGGATAAAAATCTATTCAACAAAATTTGCATTGCGATATCATCAAATTAAATTGTTGGTTGAGTGTATCCTTACCTCCCTATTATCAAGCTTTTTGTATGATCAAACTTTTAGAGCTCCTCCTGGTAACTGGCTGCAGTATAGGTCCTAAAGCCCGCCTCCTCCATTATAACAGATTAAACATGGGTCAAGATGAGTAATTAAAGAACATGTCAAATACATTTTTCTATGACATACTGTGTGTCATGACAGTCTGTTCTTATCATACTGATTTATGTCTAAACCATCTTTTTTCTGAGAACTGTATTTCTAAGTAGTTCTGATGTTTAAACAAAGATATATTACATAATGATTGACAACTGTGTTGACAAATGAGGCTCCTGCAGTGACCTTCACTGGGCTAGCAAGGTAGAGGAGCAACAGTGGGAGAAAATGTATCAAACACCTAACACGAGAGTCATCAAGCTCTATAACTGTGAGTGTTCGCTTCAGTTCAACTTAAGGAACTTTTCTGCCATGGACCACATCGACCTGAGGGGTCTTAGACTTTTGTTGAGGCTAAGATAAGCACATGTTTTGGTTAGTGGAAGGAACGTGGCATTAACCCCACTGCTCCCCCTGCCAGCTTCTTCTGCGCCTGCCTTGGCTCCAAAATATGCTCCAGCTGAGACAGAACACTGATGTCCATCCTACTCACCCACTCTTTAAATCTTGGTACCAAGCAAATCCTGATCCAGCTAACAGAGCATCAAACCATGCCCTGGCCAACATGTAGCTGCTGAAAGCCTCAGTACAGTGAATGGAGACATATTCATACATCCATAGTAATTAGAGAAAGGGCTTGACTTAACCAAACCCAGACATGCTGGATTTGTTTCTTGTGGTACAAATGAGGTCTACCGCTTTGCGTGAGACACTTTTGTGTAAATTGGAAATATCCTTTGCTCTCAGCCCAACACAGAAACAACACCTACGTATATCCACACATACTAACTCACAGGCACTTACAACATTCCCTCTCCCCTGTTTTCGTTCTAATAACATTCCTCCACATCTGTGCAGTGGCACCTCATATTGTGTAACAGCTCTGCTTCTACATGCAAATCCTCCAGGTTGAGTTCAGCTCTGTTTATATCAACTGTCACACAACAGAGGGGCTTCTTCTGACTTCAGGCCACACTCTCACTACTGCTGTAAGCACAGTTAGACCTCCGACCTGTTGGGTGATTCTCATCAAACATTGCAGCTTCTCCAGGATGTCCTTAGGGATCAGTGAGTCACAGCTCATACCATCACATCATCTACATACCTCCTGCTCATCTGCTTCACATTTATCCACTAAAAGGCATCCGCACCTTGGAGCTAACCATTAAAACCAAAGTTTCTAACAGAGGGTTGGAGCAGTTCATGAGGAATTTCTGGAGTTAAGGCGGTACATGAGAGGTTTCCCAGGTTTAATACATATTTCCTGGCCCTAAAATCTTCACAGAGATGTGAGAGATTGACCCAGCCTTTAAAAAAAACCCAAAGTAATACCTGAACAGATTGTGAATGGGCCTGCTGGACCGACCTGAGCCTCACCTAGTTTGTCTCAATCCAGAGCTGATGAAGTCATGATAGAGTAACATCAAACAGTGTTATTAAAAAAAAATGTTTTGGAGCAGTGCTTTAATACTCATTTATGGTGATGATACATTCAAGGAAAATCCTTTAAGCTTGAAACTTTTAGTAGACTCCAAAGGCCCGTCTGTATCCTTAAGAGGACTGAGGCTTAATGTGCATGTCCTCTCAAAAAGAATCCAGGACTGTGGAGACTTCACAGCGGCGTCCTGAACGAGTGACTGGCACTCACCGTCACCGCTTGCTGAATTATAAAAGAAGGGTGTGTTTTAGCTCAGATTTGGAGGAGCCCTCAGGACAGGAGAGTCGTGTCAGCTCATAGTGACGTGCTGAAGTTTGAAATGGGGACTTGGAAGCGTGCAGCCCCAGAACTGGGTCACAGTTTGTGTGTACAGGAACTGTAGATGCCTCTCCACGGTACAAAGAGGGAGAGTTAGTGTGAGGTGAAAAGGACAGGTGCTTACTCCTGTTTTTAAAATCAAACTGAGTTGATTTATTTTTATTTGGCCCTGAAATCATAATCCCTGACGTCATAATCAATGTAAATCTAAAAAATATAGCTTTCAAGAGGGAACAACAGTGTCTATCGATATAGATGTAAAGTGTGCGATCAAACAAAGCGGGGAAATCGATGAACAATAAGTTACTCTCTGACTTTTCTCACAGCTGTTACACTATTGAAGATGTATAAGCATGCTGACACTTCCACATAGAAGTGCAAGAAGGAGCAGGATTTGGTTTACTCTCAGCCGAAGTCACGTTTCCTCCTGCCTCCTGTGTGTCTCTCTGCTCTACTCTCAGTCACAGCCACTACACCACTAACTCTGCATGAGTTTTGCAAATACCAGGATCTGTTCTGTCCTTTTAGCATCTTCAAAAGTCACACATGTTGCATTTATGTCTTGTCCAGGGAGACTGAGAGCAGAGGAGAGGAGAGAGACGGCGATGTCACACCTGCAGACTGTTGACAAAGAGCTTTATGTAACTGTGACACCCAAAAAATGACCACATTAGGAGGAAAATCCGAAAATACAGACAGAGTACACTGTGTTGGTTTCCCACACCACCACACAGCCCCTTGTCATAACCCGACTTGTGAGCCATGATAAAAAGATAAGAGGACAACAAACGAATTAAAGAAACTAAGTTATTTATTATAAAAGTAAATTAAATAACCACCATTAAATACTGTAACATCAGTAGTGTACATGTGGGTGTGTGAATATGGTTTATGAGAGGTGTTGATGAGTCCACAAACACAAAAGTCTAACTAAAGGAAGTTGGTGTGTCATGGGGAGAGTGAGAGAGTGGGGTAGCAGGAAGCCGGCCTTTTATCAGGGATTAATCAATCAATCAGACTTAACTTACAAAGCACTTTTCATATAATGACATTGTAACACAAAGTGTTGTACATAGAAACAACTTAAAATAGAATAGATTAAGAAAAAGATTTTAAAAAGACCCGCCCCCATCCTAATCCCACCAACAGCCCTGACCACAAACCCACCCCACAATCCTAAATTTAAGAACACAATAAATGCAACAATAGTAATAAAAACCATAAAAATAAAATAAAAATAAAAAAGAAGTTGCTGAACGAACTGAGGAAACACTCTCATGATATCTTAATGAGGAAACACTGGAGGTAAAATAAGATGTTAAAACTCAACACAGGAAGATAAACTCACCAAAATAAAATACATTTCTAAGATAATAAACACTAAAATATTAAACCTTTGAAAGAAAATAAGATTCCGTACTTAAAAAATAAAATCAATAAATACATAGATAAATAAAATAGAATAAAAGTGACTTACATTTGAACTAGATAATAAATAAATAAATAAATACAACTTTTTTAATTATGAATGAAACTCAGTTAAAAGTGAGACTGAAAAGGTTGGTCTTGTGTTTGCTTTTAAAAATGTTGATGCTCTGTGCAGCCCTCAGATCTTCAGGTAGGGCGTTCCACAGATATGGGCCGTGATGATAGAAACTGAGTCTTTGTTGTAACTTTTGGTACCATTAAAAGTCCACTACCAGAAGACCTGAGGGCTCTCACTGGCTCATATGATAAAAGCAAATCTGAGAAATAAGGATGGTGAACCGGGCCCAGGTGCGCCAAATCTGAGGGGATGCAGCCAATCAGCATCACTCCAGGCACCTCTAGGGAACATAATGCAAATTAGTATAACCACCAGTATAGTTGAACAAGCAGGGGTCATCACACCCTCTAGATTTGAAATGATAATGTAGAGAAATATTTTATTTCGGTTTACACATTTTAGGAAAAACGCCAATCACTGCCAACAATATATCAAATGTCTGTCTCCAGGGTTTTGTAATTATCTTCCTTGTGCAAATTAATTATAGTTGTTTTTATTGTGTTTACCTCTAGGGGGCACTACAACACTGAAACAGATTCAATTCAAAACACATCCAGAGAAATGCTGTTAAAATGAAACTGGTTCATGTTTACCTGGTTAGCAGGTCACTTTTCATACACTGAGTAGACTCTGCAGTTTTCTGATATGATACATCATCAATTACAAAACATCAACCCTCAAAATCACATCCAGGCTTTGAGCGTCAGATTCTCAATTTAAGACTAATAAACAGAAAGTAATAACAACCTCATGACCATATGGAGAAAGCTTCAATGTATGAATGAGGGTAAACACAGTAACACACATGTACTGTTTATGACTGTGTGTTTTTAAAGAACAGTAAACGATTCTGCATTCAATGCCTCCTCGAATGATTGGTACCGTCTATAACTCTTTAGTGTTTGTGCATGCATGCACGTGTGTGTGTGTGTGTGTGTGTGTGTGTGTGTGTGTGTGTGTGTGTGTGTGTGTGTGTGTGTGTGTGTGTGTGTGTGTGTGTGTGTGTGTGATAAACTCAAATAATGTGGTCAAGCATTTAGCTGCTTTTATGAGAGTTTTACAAGCAGAGTATATTCAGTCATATACACGACCACATGCATATACAGTACTTGTGCACATTACTCACATTGTCAAATAAGTACTGTATGTTAACGCCACTCAGACAGTCATACATGCATCATTTGACACGTTAATGTACACGCTGCATATGGACACAACACAGGTATGACAGCACATGAGGCACACACTGGGGGAAAGTGTTTGCACAGAGGCCTGTAGTTAGAAAAACACACATAAAACGCTGCATACCTGCCTCTGCTCCCCCGCTGTTCTCTTCTCAGCAGCACTTTGTCAGCATCACAGTTACGTTCAGTGCCAACCTGCTTTCTGTGTTCGCGTCTGTGTCTTTGAACACAGTCAGCTTCTGGCTGTTTGTCAGTCGGTTTGCAATTAGCTAAACGTTAAACATTACTGTACCTCTGTGAATGCTGGCTTGTGTATTATGTTTCACGAGCAGAGACTGTGTCTGTCTTTAATGTTCCAGGGAAAGTTTCTGAGTATATTTCTCATACCACCCATCGTGTTTGTTAAGAACACGGTTCAGTCCTGTAGATTAGGAAATATGAGGATATCTGTTTTTCACACGGACCAGGATTTTAAATTCAGGTCTTCAGCTGCAGCAGAGGGGTCAGGTGCAGATTTAACCTTCAAATAATAAAATTGAAAAATAACTACATTTTAACGAGCATGCATAAGTATGACCACATGTGGCATTTGAAGAAGCTTAACTTCAATTAAAGCCACCTGAATGTGACAATATTTAACTTTGAATTACTTTGTTTCTGCATCATGCTATATAAATAAACCTGCCCTGCCGTGCCTTTAATCCCTTTTAAATAAATGTCAAATAGAACATGTGACAGACCGCGATGCCAAACAGCAGAAATTCCCCGTGACTGTTTGCAAACTGTTCACTGTCCTAAAGCGTTCATTTCATCCCCGGGTGTTTCCTTTGATTGCATGAAAACATGTGCATAGTCTCAGTGATGTCCCTCATTGGTTACTGAAGAGGCGTTTTGAAGCAAGCTGAAAGCCAGGTGCAAGTTAACTCAGTCAGACCCCAAATAATTCAAATGTATGTTGAATTATTTGCCTCAATATCTTCAGAATAGATGGGTAATAAAGTGAAGTGTGTTCAAATAGAGAAATGAGCTGTAGACAAGTTGATTTTTGATTGGAATTTTTTGCATTTCTGCATTGTCTTCATTTGTCATAGATAAGGGTTGATGCTTGGATGATTCTTACAACAGTTTGTCAGTAGGATTTTTTCACAGAGGAGCACAAGTGCTGGGAATTTAAAACTCAAATGTATTACAAACATTTTTCAATTCTTAAAAATCAACCTAAAATGTCAAGGAGAAAAAATAAGAATTCTTTCTTTTTTTTTGACTTCAGAAATAGAGTCAAAATGGGGAGAGAAAAATTTGACCTGTACTATTAATGCAAGATATACACTACCAGTCAAAAGTTTGGAAACACCTTCTCATTCAAGGGTTTGTATTTATTTTATTTATTTTAACACTGTAGATTAATACTGAAGGCATCAAAACTATGAAAGAACATATATGGAATTATTGAATGAACAAAAAAGTGTTAAACAAAGCAGAATATGTTTTATATTTTACATTCTGTAAAGTAGCCCCCTTTTTCCTTCATGACAGCTTTGCACACTCTTGGTATTCTCTCAGTCTGCTTCATGAAGTGGTCTCCTGGAATGGTTTCTAATTAACATGAGCCTTGTCAAGAGTTCATTTGTAGAATGACTTGCCTTCTTAATGTGTTTGAGACCATCAGTTGTGTTGTTCAGAGGTAGGGTTAGTACACAATGGATAGCCCTATTTGACTACAGTTGTAATCCAGATTATGACAAAACCAGATTATTTCATAGTTTTGATGTCTTCAGTATTAATCTACAATGTTGAAAATAATTAAAATAAATAAAAACCATTGAATGAGAAGGTGTGTCCAAACTTTGACTGGTAGTGTATAAACATACAGCTTGGTTTTTAAGATTAAAGTTGGAATGTGAAGAATGATGGTAAAATTCTCAAAAATCAAAATGCTAAATGCTAGAATGAAAAAAAAGCATCTGATTTATTTTGCAAACTTTCAACTCATACTGAAAGTACCTTGTTGGATTTATT
Source organism: Notolabrus celidotus (assembly GCF_009762535.1). NCBI lineage: Eukaryota > Metazoa > Chordata > Actinopteri > Labriformes > Labridae > Notolabrus > Notolabrus celidotus. Next base: position 24,875,233 of record NC_048292.1, read on the forward strand.
ATTTGTACTTTATTCCATCTTTTTTATTTGTGCCTCTTTTTCTTTGGTATTGTTTTTGTTTGCAGGAAATGATAATAAATATGCTGTTCATTTTGTTATCTAGTCTCTGCTTACTCTTCTCTTCATTAAATTAGATCAACAGTTCTTAAATCCCTCAAAGCGTAAGTAAACACATTATACAGAAGAATGTAATCTGTGTTAAATCCCTTCTTCTTTTCCTCCCCTCACCCTCTCCTCCACCTCTCCCTCCGCTCTGACAGGAAGCTGAAGAAGTTGGTGCGTGCGATAAAGGATAAAGGATCTGCTGAGACAGAGATTGAGGACGAGAGACCTCCGAAGCAGTGGCACCTGGACTACGCCCTGGCCCCCTTTGAAGGCCTCACGCCTGAGTACATGGAGATGAGTGAGTCTGCACACACACACACACACACACACACACACACACACACACACACACACACACACACACACACACACACACACACACACACACACAGAAATACCCTCAGTGAGCAGCCATTGAGGCACCTCCATGCAGTCAAATGGACACTCCTGTACATTACTGAGAGTTGTTATGTAATCAGAGAGTGGGACTCGTGACTGTTTCCTGTTTACTCCAAACACTTCATTCACTTCTTGTTGCCACAACTACATTGTTTTCCCAACATTGTTCCCAAGGCATTTTTAGCCCCGACTTCGATCTTTTCTGAACCTGTAAGTACAAAAGGTGTCGCACACGCTGGTTCCATATTTCATTTTCTTTTATTTGATGACATATTGTTGAAAAATTGTTCCTCAGGTCAGCAGACAGAAAAGGTTAATATTGTGTTTGTGCAATATGAAGATTCAGTTCACAATATTTAGATTAAATATCTTATAAGATATTTCTAATTTAAGAAAGATACAAGAGAGAAGTAAACATCAGCTCATGATTAGCGTCATACTCACTTCTGTCTAAATATCTAAGTTTTCCTAAAGTTTCCTATAGATATTAAAAATGAGAAAACCAGTTTGAATAAACATCAAAACCACAAAAGGGTGCCATTAGAAAAAACAACAAAATTCAATATCATAATCTGTTCAGTCCATGAGGTGTCAGGGTTCTTCAGAAGTTGATCCAATAGTGTTCTCAACTGGAAAATAAAACCTCCTCTTGGAGGAAGTGACGCCTTATGAATGCTGACGTATCTTAAAGAGAAAATGGGATAATTTCTGAATCTAAAACATATTTTTTTTCTGCCTGATCATAATCAACCCTTTACCAAAGCAGTGGGCGTTCACTCATAAAAAAAAATTCTGTCATTTAGCTTTGAGGACTTTATGGGAGAGCGCCGACTCACTGTATTCAAACTAAAGATTTACATTCACGTCCATCACAAACCAAAGCACATAAACACAGAGGATTCATTCTCTGATGAAAAGCTTTTCTGTTCTCATGCATCATTTATCTCACTGTTTACAAAAATCTACATGGTTGAGATTTAACCTTAAAAGGCCGACAGGAAATGAATGAGTGACGTTTTATTTTGAAATGCTTTCAGCTTTAATCATCATCACCTGTCCGCTGCCTTTAACACGGTTACTGTAGGTTTCTGTCGGCTCACAGGAGGAAGCAGAGAACTAACAGAGCTCATATAAGGTGCTTTGCATGTTGAGGTTTCTCTTATTCAGAATAAATAATCTATTGAATTCACTGGATTTCAGGTGGTGACTTAATTTTTTTGAATGCTTGATTTTTTTCTCATATGAACCTGTTAAATAAAATATAGTCTAGTTGCTCCTCTTGGAGGAGAAAACAGTAGTGGAAAAACGCTCATTTTTTTTTTCTGCATTTTTACATGGTTCAAGTCAAACCAAGTCAAACCATGTGTTGAAAGCTGGCAGTGCCTAGGTTTGGAACCCAAGTTCTGTCTTTTTACTGTTGTTGGCACAAATAAAACATGGTGTAAAACAACTGTAAATCAACCTGATCCTGACCTGGACTGGCAGGCTGAGACGAGATGGACAAGGATGTGAGGTGAAATTCAACAACAGGGAAAAGATAAAAACAGAGAGCTGAGATGAAGTCTCTACTAAAGAAAATGTGTTTTAATTTTCATGTTACAATCATGACAGTCTATAAAGTTTCTGCTGAAAAAGAAGAAGAAACAAATTCAGGATTTTAACACAGTCCATGTCTGGACGGAAGCAGGGAGACTGAAAATGTAGTTTTGTCTGCTGCTTGTTAAAACACAAGTGACTAATACAAATACGTGTTCTGTCTTATTACAATTACATAACAACCAACGTTAAAGCAACAGAAAGACAAACAGGAAGCTAATTCAGAGTCTTTGATGAAGTCTAATAACTCTTTCCTTTTCACAAACTTCAATATTGTCATATGACCCTTCAAATGGTTCTGTGAGGACTCCCTCGGTTTGACTCCAACCGCAGAAACAAACATCTGCTTTAAAGTTGTCCATGCTTCCTCCTCAACTTCTCAAAAACCCCCACTTCTGCAGATTTTCAGACAATAATTTGCTTTTTGCCTTGACTAGAACTATGACTGTCTGTATTTCAGCTAAACCTTAAAGTTTAGATATTCCTGCTTTATGCCCATCATTATTTTATTAATAGAAAATTGTAGTTGCAGGAAAAATCTAATTAAATTTAGGTTTATTTTAAGCTTTCAGTTTTTTTTCCTGATTCATCAAAACAAGTTCTCCTCATTGAGGTCAATTTCAGGTGAAATGATTTGAAAGGTGGAGAGACAATTCAGCAGGCTGTAAAGTCGACTAAATCACTGCCTGCGAGGGAAAAGTTACTGTCAGTAGCTGATTAGGAACTACAGCTGTTGAGTGTTATGACTATGGGTGAACACACACACACACACACACACACACACACACACACACACACACACACACACACACACACACACACACACACACACATGCACACACACACACACACACACAGAGAGAGAGAGAGAGAGAGAGAGAGAGAGAGAGAGGGACTGCTTCAGGCTGTCTCCTGCACTATTACAGAATTACAACCTAGCACAGACGCAACAAACCAACACCTGCTCTGCCATATATTTCCTTTGGTTAAAAGAAAAGGCCTTCAGGTCAGATAAAGAAACATTGAGTGAACTTCAGTGTTAAGATGATGTTGTTAAAAGTAGATTTTGCTATTTTTCTTTGACAAACTACTGAGGGTAACAATATGTGACCTAACAATATGTATCCTCTCAGTCATCAAAGTGGAGTTTATACCATTTCTGGATTTTGTGTTTTTTTACACTCTGGTATTTTTTTTCAAAGCTTGCCAACACGCTACAATCATAGAAAGTAACCACAGCCACAAAAGACAGCCAGAAATGAAAATGATTGACATGAACCTCTCACGCTCAGTTACCACAACTCTCACACTGAATCAGTGAGCTGACAGAAACCACACAGAGTGGTGACAGATCAAAAGTCACCATGAAAATGTTCAAGGATTTGTGTGCTTTGCTTTTTTGATTAAAGTGCAGCTCATCAGAACAATGCCTTATACTCTGATGTCCATTAGCATGCTTAGATTGACATATGAAAAATAAACGTTAAAGATTTAGACAAGCTGATGTCATCTCTTTGTTTTTTTCCTGATGTTTAGCTGGTTGTGAATCAGATTGAAATTGATAGTGATGTTGCTTTATGATCCATGAAAGCAAACAAAACCATCACTAACTAGGCTCAGGATTTCTAAACTGAAATTTCTAATGCCTCAAACCGCTGCAAGGGGGTAGATGTCAGACGATACAACTGAAGACAACTTGTTCGAAAATACCTCCCTGGTATGTACAGGACAAGATCAGCAAGGCTGTAAGACCGATATCTTTGCCCAGAGGTGGCGCATAAATCTACACAAACCAAAAGTTGCTCTCAGCAGCTTCAGGGAAATATTAGGCAACGAGCTTGGTTTCAAACGAGGTGTCTGATGTTTTGATTTGTGGTGCTTTAATTTGTGTTTTGCCTTTTGAAACTTGCTGCTTTGTTATTTCAAACAGTCATGTAAACATTCAGAATTCAGTGGAATTTTAAATGACGGGAAGCAATTATTTTGGAAACACTATACGTTTTTTACAAACAGCAACCTCCGGCTGCAAGAATTGAAGCCAATGCAGAAGTGTTAAAAACTGCAGTTCATCGAGTGTCCACTTGGGGCTGGCTCTGGAATTACCGGAAACCACATACACACAAATTGAACAAAGCCGATCTTTACAGCAGAAATAAACATGTTTACAGCCTGGTACAAAAGACGAGTGTAGTCTGGATAGCTCATTTCTCGATCGGCACACACTGTACGAGTGGTGAATATTTTCATAACGCAGCAATTTCGAAGATATTGAGATTAAAAGTCTTCCAATGAGAGGCACAGCTGACTTGATTGACAGGCGGGAACACTGTAGCTGTTGGCTAGGAGGCTCAAAGCCCGCCTCTTTACGTCACAATCGCTCGACAGCAGATCATCCTGCCGACGATTGGCTTCAAAACAGCGCTTCAGAAACAGATGGGTGACGTCACGGATACTACGTCCATTATTTATACAGTCTATGATTTTTTATTGAAGCTTTATTAAAGGTACAGTGCAGAACTTCCTGTTTGTGTCAATTAAGGTGCCCCCTGTAGACAAGGTGATATCATCATCTCTACTGGTGTTGTCCTGTAAATGTGTAACAACTCACTTTGAATATTATTAATAGAGATCATCTGGTCTGACACCTCACAGTGGTAACAGGCATTAAAAATAACAATATAGGAATTCTGAATCTTGTTGTAAATGATCTTGTTTGCTTGTTTAGTTCATAAAGTAATACGTTTCATAACCAGCTTAGAACTCCTCCGAGGCACTTTAAGTATAAGAAGTCTGACGCAAACTTCAAACCCTTCTTTTTCCTGGAGATCCAGAGTCCCTGAGGCTCTTCATAACTGCATCTGCAAGAGCTAGTCCTTACCTCTGATGGTGCAGTGATGTGATAATTTGGTTGTGATATGAGAGGCCTGGGGAGGTAGAAAGGAGTCTGAGCTGGTGTCGCTGCAAGGCACAGCAAGGAATGCCAGAAATGTCTGTGCTCTACCTGAAAACACACACTCACATAGCTGTTATATGTGTAAATGTGTGAACTTGTGTATCTCTGTGTGTACCTATAAATGTCTTGTGTTTGTGAGACCTGGTGCTCAAGTTAAGGCGTGTGTGTCTCCTTTGTGTGTGCCTGGACCAGCCCTCAAACTCATCAACCTCGGCTCGGGTAGAGAGAGAGGTTATTCTAAGCTTGCCCCATAGCGCTCGCTGCTCAGCTGTCGTATTTTCTTCCTTGCCGCTCTTTGTCTCAGTGTAGCGTCCCGAGGTGAAGCCGTCAGTCTCAGGCTCGCTGGAAACCCCCGTTCCCACACTGCTAAAGTTCCTCTGCTCACATCTGAGCCGTGTATCAGCCAAAGTCAGGCCAAACAACTCGTCTTTCTCATGTGTCCTTTTCACATTCTTTGGAAGCTGGTGGACGCTGTTTTTATCCTTTTTTGATCAATCTGACAAAAAGGTTTCAACATCGACAATTTCGCCAAAGTTCTATCTTTAAACTTTACCATCTGTTTTTGGATCACCTGTGTTTCTTTGTCCTACAGCTCAGGCTTAAAAGAATAGAATAATAGACAAAAATGTCCTTCCTGTCCCTATGAATCAACCTTCAGTAATAAAGTCCTTTTTATGGTTAGGACTCAACCACATATATAAAATGTATGAACTGAGGGCAAATTCACAAAGAATGGGTTGAAGCCTCTAGTAGCATCATAAATTGTGCATTAAGTGTCCCTGCTCTCTGCACCGCCTCAAGGTGTAGTCACCAATCATAGAAGGCTAATAAAACCCACATACAAACACCATAAAGCTTTACAGCTCCGTACAGTGTGCTCTTGTCTTGTGTCTCACTGTGGAGATGAACCATCAGCATCTTCACTCTGCTGCGTGGAGTCATGATGACCGCCCACTTCCTGTTGACCTCAGCTCTGTCCACATATACAGATGATGTGCTTGAATAGTAGGGGGACATGACATGAAGCTGTGAAGATGAGTCCAGAGAGACATGATACAAGTTTCACTGTCAGAACAAGGCATGTGGCTCTTAGCACCAGTATTTGCACATGTTTGCAATGGAGCTTGTTAGCATAAAATGGGCTTTTTTTAGCCCAGATGAATACATGACGGCTCATCTCAATATGCACAAACAAATGTTTTTAACCCTTCGAGTGTACTTTGTGAATCAGGTGATGCCTATTTGTCTTACTTGCAGAGGTTCAGCTGGTGCAAAGGCCATGCAGTACTTTAGCAAATTAGGCCCTTAGTATAGCTCTTATTTGATTTGCCAGTCTATCTTTTGAGCATACAAAATTCTGAAGTGTATAGCCTTAAGGCTGATTTATACTTCTGTGTCTCCCCTACGCAGCAGGGGCTGACACAGACATGAGCACCACATACTTGTGTGTTGATGTGTCCGTGTCGCGCAGCAATTCTCAGCCGAAATGCTTGAGGGCAGTGTGGTCTCTCTGATAGCCGGTCGCCTGCTTCCGGTCCCGCTACCATCTCTGTTTACTTTTCCACAGAGTTTCAGAGCGTGTTCTGTTAATCTACAGCTGATACATGTTGCTGTTTATCATACAGACATGATTACATGAAGAATAGAGAGGAGGAGATGAAATACAGAGCTGATGAGCGGGGAACCCGGAAGTGCTGTATAATGCGGGAAACACTATGGTGCAGAGCGGACCAATCACAGCACTTGCGGTCCGCGTTGATTCTACGGGTAGTTACATTTTGGAGGAGGTGCATGTCAGCTATGTACGTAGACCTCTGCGTAGGTACAGGAGCTACGCAGACCCCCGGTGTAGGGTATGTCGGTAGTATAAATCAGGCTTTATATCAATAAACATGTACTGTGTAGGCAGACCGAGGCTTGTCCTGATATCTGACTATTTAGAGTCAGAGAACTCTTTATTCTAGAGGTGATGTTTGCACATCCAATTATCTGCAAGTACATTTAAAATGTTATCTTCACTTTCAAGAAAAGGGAATCCTGATTACTGTACATTTGCTCTGCATCTCAACGTATTGATCATGCTAACATGTCAGTCTATCTGCATATCGGTCCAACGTGTTTGAAGTCAAAGAACTAGAGAAACAGAATCAGCCTAGAGGATTTAGGGATACTTCTTTTTTTTTTATTCAACTCTGTGTGAGAAAAAAATGTTTCCTGTAGAGATTATCCCCAGGCCAGATCTCCAACACTGCCACTCTGCAGCTGACCTCTGACCTCTCTGGCTGCAAAGAGAAGCTGCTTGAGCTGTCCAGATGCAAGATCTGTCCAAGGTGGGACAAGTCTTTTTATGGCACCTGGTGTTGCAGCTATTAAACTCTCATTAAGTTGATTGTAGAGAGTAAAAAAAGCTGCAGCCAATAGCTTCACAAAACCACTAAATCAGTTGGCTGTCTGTGTCATTTTAATGTGCTGTGCAATAAATTCCCACTTTTATTCTAAACTCACAGATTTTGTCTCTCCTCTCTCTGTGTATCTCTGCTCAATGTTTGCCTCTGTTTGTTTTGCATGTCAGACTGATAACTCATAGCTCAACACACTGCACACAATCTTACAAAAAGTCCCTGTTCAGCTGGTGCAGTGGAGAGTTTGACCTTAAAAGGCATCGTCTGAACCACAGAGCAAGCCCAAACAGACAGAGTGACTCCTGTCCAGAGAGATGACCGCTCACAGAAGTGAATCATACAGCTTCTTAGAAACAGAGTGAAGTGTATGATTCACAGGATGGCGCTTTGATTCCTTTAACATGATATAAATACATCTCTAATGTCTGACAGATATTTTTTTTAGCAACCTCAGTAAAGAAGAACATGTCCAAAGACTCTATCAAACCAAAGCACAGTGTTCACATGGGTGTCACTTTACACTACTACCCCTATCATTCTATGATGGTTTGTTGATGTAGATGTAAATGAAGCTCATGTCTAAAAGTAAACCTGATATATAAAGTCAAATAAGGAAATACATTAAAAATAGTGTCTTTTTATGGAAACACAATGTAAATGATCTTTCTATTTGAAAGCTCAAGAGGCTGCGATATTTCACACGCAGTCCCCATGATGAACACTGGTTTATTTTTATATGGCCACCACAGAGCATACACATATTTCCCATCATATGAAACTAATTTTCCCTTTAATAAACAATCCTCTCTCCCTGTTTAAGCTATCATTATAACATTTATCATAACAAAAGAGAGGCACACAAAGAAATTATCCATTGAATGACTAACATACAGTGACTGACACTTGAATTCAAACTACTTTTAGATGTATTTAAACACTTTTTCTGTATCTTTTCTTTAGGGTTCGAATCCCTGCCTTAAAAAAAGTACAGATTCCTCACAACCCTCTCCAAGTGGTTTCAAAATACCCAAACTGTGATGTGCTTTGAGTTTAGTATAAACAATGAACAAAGTAAGAAGCAAACACTGCCGAAATCTCTGGACCCTGCTGTGAGGCAATAACAAAAATAGAGAATATTTCGTAATCTTTTCAGCAGTACAGTACCATCTCACACATTTTGATAACCATGTTAGAAATATGACGTAAACTTAAACCACACAGGCATATGATCCAGCTGCAACCAAACAACTTTGAGGACGCTGTGCCCTGAGGTACACTTGTGTTACTCTGAGTATTTTATGTCCCTGATTTATGTTGTCAAGTTTGTCTTTGAGAGAACTCCAATAGCTGCTGCAGCAATCTATGGGCAAACACTCATTTCTATACAGATACCTATATCTGAGTGTGATCGGTGTAACAAGACACAATGATAGGAACAAACAGGGAGTGCTCTACATGTCTTAGTTATTAGTCTATTGTGTTGCTATCACCATGTTATCAACACAGTGTTTCTGTGTGAACTAAAGGCATGGGGTGATGATGATTTAGGGAAATGTGGGCTTTATTTCAAGACTTTCAAAAGCCACAGAGGGTTCATTCACTGAAGTGAATAAAACAGAATGTACAGTATGGATGGATTTTTTTAAACATACACACAGAAGCTAATTAAATGTTTATTTTTATTTTTTTCAGTCATCCAGTTTGGTTTCGTCTCTCTGTTTGTGGCTTCATTCCCCCTCGCTCCACTCTTCGCTCTGCTCAACAACGTCATCGAGATCAGACTGGACGCCAAAAAGTTTGTGACAGAGCTGCGGAGACCAGTCGCAGTACGTGCTAAAGACATCGGTAAGCTTACACATTTTTCTCTAGAACACCCCCCATTGAAACAAGGCCTCTTATCAGTTTTGTACATTATGTGGCTGACAAGGGCAGAAAATCTGCAAATGATGCAGATACAAAAACACATGCTGAAGTCCAAAACAAACACAACAGAGGAAACCTGCTATATAAGTCAAAACTGAATTGACAGCAAATGTGCTGCAAATACACAAATGATGCAAAGCCATAAAAACACAAACACTGAAAACACATGAGAAAGAAAGACTGCATATGTACACTTCACAAAGAAAGAGCTCCAGGACTGTGGGGATGAAACAGCACAACCATTAATATACAGTTAGTAGTGATTGTGATTAACACCGATAATGATTTACAGCAAGTCTGTCCTTGACTCTGAATCCGGAGAAGAAGCATGCACTGTGGGGATGGGAGAGGAGTTAGAGGGTTTTAAGACACAATTTCCCCCCCATATCTGTAGACCTGAGCAGGGGTTCTGGGTAACTGCCCCAGAAAACTTTGAGTGGACAAGAATTCCACTGCACTGCGAAGTGCATCTTCCTCCAGCTAAGGACCCCAGTTAGCCACACAGCTGGTGGTACAATAAGCTGACTGTTGGCTACAAAGCTCCATTAGCCATGCAGTTACTGCCAGCCCTATGCATCCCGGAGCAGCCTCACAGAGTCCCCCACTCAGGTCTCCAGAAATAGGGAAAAGATGATACCCGACATCGCTCTCTCTCCCATCACCACTGTGTGTTCCCCCAGGACCAGATTCAGAGTCAAGACCAGACTCTCTTTAAAGCAACAATGTGTAGAATTGGGAATATTTCACAACATTTTGCCCTAGGCTTCTTCATCAAACCTGATAAAGCAAGTCTCCTGGCAGCCGGCCACTATCACGATGTTGTTGCTCTCGACTTTTATCCCTGCAATTTGATCTCCTTTATCTTCTTAACCTTTTTACATTTTTGGTTTTACCCATAAGCTTTCAGAGGGCTTATCAATCTCATGATGATAATGATGTACTGTAAGTCTGGTGAAGGATAGCGTGTTCCTGGACTGACCTTCTTTGTAAAACTCGTCTTGATAATGTCAAAAATACTCTAATCCCCTTTGTGCCAGCTGATGAGATGTGCGCACCACCTGTCCAACTTTTTCATCCAGACTGCAATAACTCAATACCTATTGGATGGATTGCCATGAACGTTCTTGCATAAATCACTGGCGCCTAGTAAAATGTTTGCCAATGATGTGTTAGACTTTTACTGTCGCAACACAGAAAGGTTTTCATTTCAGGTTTTGAGTAAAAAAGAAAGTTTTACTTTTTGCATAGATGACCATTCAATCTGATTAAATTCAAATGTACTCTTCACTTGCTTGCAACACTCCAATTCGCCTTCGATTTACTTGGTGGTTTGGCTAATTGTCAATACAAGCCTACTTACTGTTTGTGTAAGCTTTATCTGTTTATCTTCTTTTTTGTGTGTGTTTAGTTTTTTTTGAGAAATATTGAAAAAATAATACTTTTCACATGTCTGCATGGTGGCATAATGTTGTTAGAATGAGGAATGAATGGTCACTGATTACATTTCCTCAGAAGCTCAAAATTTCCGACTGTTTGGTTAAAGACCAAACACATTATAACCCCGTTCTCTCTCCTTGTTCTCTCTCTCTTTCTCCATATTCTCTAGGTATATGGTACAACATACTGAGTGGAATGGGGAAATTCTCAGTTATTATAAATGTAAGTATTAATGCAATGTCCTGCTTTCTACTGTCTGCTCATTGAATTAGTGATGAAGTCAGGTATGTTCACACAAAATGCATGTAGACATGTATGCCCACATTATGTACTTTAGGTGATGTTGCCTTTTAAAGGTCTCACAGAGAGCACTTAAACACTTTAATAAATCAATACTATGAATGTGGTTTGGAGACAAATATGACTCAAACTGTGGAAACACTTGGACGATGTATTATGTAGCTCTTGAAGGTTCCATGTAATTAAAAAACATGCCTATACAAACATACTTTAGTCATCCTCAAACCATGCAACTCAGAGAATGTGGATTTGAATTGGCTCCTGTAATGATGTAATGATCAGAGTGATCTGCATAGGCATGCAAGCAAATCCACTCCCACTCCAACCGTTCCTCCTAAGCTGTTGTGGTTTTACCTCAGATTTACAGAGTCAAGATGTCAAAGGTTAGAGCCAGACACACTAACTGCTCTGTTGTTGGTTGCAGAAACGAACACAAATTTCACATTACGCATGAAAGGCAAGAAAGTAGGGATAACTGTCAAATTTAAAGTACCACCCACTTGTGGTGCACTGTTGTGGGATCTTTTGGAGCGGGTGCCACATTTGTTTTGGTGTCTTTGCACCTCTGCATCCATTTACACTGATCCCCACCCTCCAACCCAGACAACATTCAGGCAGCCAATCAGTGCTGCACCTCATTATCATAGCAACTCTGCATAATCTGAAACTAAAAGGCTGCAGATCCTCCACAGAGTCTGAATTTGTCATGAATTTTGAAACAGTGCTTTAAGGACAACTATGGTGCATTGTAAAGACCTGCTTATACCATTATATGGCACCTTTAAGGCAGACTTACGGTTGAAAAACTCTGATCCCTGATGTCATTCAGTCAACCATTTGTTCTATATCATGTTATTATACTTTTTTTTATCTGTCCTTGAAAAATACTGTAAATAACTTGTGTCAAAATTTTATATTTTTTAACTCAACTCAACTCAGACTTTATTTTTAGAGCACGTTTAAAACAATCAGAGCTGACCAAAGTGCTCTACAGATCAAAAGCAGCACAAATGACAAAAATAACCCCAAACAATGCCAAAGATACAATACTAAGATACGTAAACACAGTTCAAATATATAATAGAATAATATAGAATAAATACGTTAAAATTTAATTCAGATTTTGCCAGATTTCCACTCAACCTTGATTAAAAGCCAGGGAGAAGAGGAGAGTCTTTAGAGATGATTTAAAAGCATCAATTGATCCCACAGAGCGGATCTGCCAGGGCAGGTTGTTCCAGAGCCGAGGGGCAGCCGCCAAAAAGGCTCGCTCACCTCTGGTTTTAAGCCTTGTTTTGGCGGTGACCAATAACAACTGACTCAACGATCTCAATGTTCTGGCAGGGACATGGTGATAGAGAAGCTCAGTCAGGTACTTGGGGGCTAGGCCATTTAGAGCTATAAAGACAAACAATATCAATTTAAAATCTATTCCAAAAGCAACCGGGAGCCAGTGCAGCAAAGCTAGGACAGGGGATATGTGGTTTAAACTTTATAGTTACATGGAAAAATACAACATACATTTACATTTTTTCATTCCATGTTAGTGACATTTTGAGTCAGATTTTAATGCAGAAGGAGCACATTTTTTTTTATCTTTATGCGGACACGTTTGGTTCATTGACCTAAAAAGCTCCCTGCGCAGGAGATCAGGTGTTACCTTCTTTTGCTTGAAACAAACATAGACTTCTCTGCTGGAATGTTTCAACACTTAATCCAGCTTTAATCATCTCTGTCGTGTATATGAGTATCAAATAGAGATTTATCTTCTTTGTTTGCCCTGAGATATCATCCGCCATGACCCTGACAGATCCCTGAATCACGTCTGAAATACCTTAACATCCTGATCTGCGGGGGTCAAGGTGTGTTTGTGAAGACAGGAAAGCTCTGCTCGGGATTTGTCTTTTGCCAACAAGCGAAATCTTGTTCCGTTTACTTTTAATACTAAACAGATTTGCAAAGGATTCCGAAAAACCAGCAGCAGGAGTTTTTATTTATTCTGGATCTGACACACATAAACTCACTTAAGCTGCTCCGGGAGCTTCAAGGCAATGGAAAACTGGGAGCAGACTTCCCCTTTTTGTGCATGCATCTTGCAATAATGTATCAGTACTGAAGAGAAATGTTTAAAGGCATTGCTCAAATGTAGGGTACTGTGTCTTTTGACCTGTGAAAACAATTTATTAGACCCTTATGCACCACTCATAGAGTTATATGCATACACAGTTATATGCAGTATAACTTGTCTCATGCATTTTTTTTCAACACCCATGTCAGAAATAATGTTTCACTCTCACTGCCTTTCTCTTCTCTGTGCAGGCCTTTGTGATATCCTTCACATCAGACTTCATCCCTCGGCTCGTCTACCAGTACATGTTCAGTCAGACCGGCACTATGCACGGCTTCATCGACCACACACTCTCCTACTTCAACGTTTCCAATTTCAAACCCGGCTCAGCACCACACAGCTCTCAACATGGAGAAATCACATTCTGCAGGTAGCACACACACACACACACACACACACACACACACACACACACACACACACACACACACACACACACACACACACACACACACACACACACACACACACAAACATGCATGCAAGTATGAAACAAAAACAAGTTAGAGATTAAAAGCAATACTCTTTCTATAATTAGCTTAAAGGGATAGTTCATGTTTTTTGAAGTGGGGTTGTATGAGGTACTTTTCAATAGTAATTGTTTCAATAAACAGTAAGGACATTATCCAAAGATTAACAAAGTGGGTGCAGGGTGGTCTGAAAGTGAGATCGTGTAGTTAGAGTTTGGGATGGAAATGATGCTCTTGTTATTGATTTTTTGGCTCCTGAAGGAAACAGAGAGAGCCTATTTTATTAATCTCACAAACTATGATAAAACAGATGTTTGCAACCACCAATCTGCTGAACCACACTGGATGTGACTACATTCTGCAACAAAGCTGTTGAGCCATTTTAACCCTAACTGTGAGAAGTGATTTCAAATCCTGACACAAAAATGAATCTTAACACCAATATAGCGTGATCTTCTTAGCCTCAAAGACAGTGCGCTATTGTATCTTCTATGCATTTTCACTCATGCCAGTGGCAAGCATTAGTTTCATAATACCAATATAAAGCACTATGGAAGAAAAGGTCATGGATGCCATCGCCCACAGAGGCCAACCTGCTGTTACATAACGCAGCAGAGAATTACGATGCAAGAATGCAGCCTTTGTGTCCAAGTAGTGTGGTACGTCACGTCTCAAACACGACAAGATACTGTGCGCTTTTAGCACTTACAGGCGTGAAATTGGCAAAAATATTTTCCAAGAATGGCGTCTACATCTTCACTGTGTGAAGCACTGTATGGAGCACGTACAGACTTCATCCAGGCAATGTATTAGCTGTCCTCTAAGCGGATATTGCCTCTAGGCTCATGGTTAAGGATTTCACTCTTTATGTAATTCAGAGTATGTCAGATTTTCTGGACAAGTCGTTTCTTTCTTCCATTTTTTCTCTTTCTCGTGACACAGATCCGTTATTCTTTTAGTATCAATGAATATGTGCCAGAGAGGAGCAAAGGGTCAGCGTGGTCAGATGATGGGGTCCATCAGGCGATCAAAAATGATATATTTGGTCAAAAGATGCGATAAGATGAAGGGATAAACCCGGAGAAGGACACTAGCTGTGAGGATGGAAGCATAGATGCATGGCTGATTGAGTGCTCTCGTTTTAGTCACTTCTTAAAATATACTTTTATCAGAGAGTCTTTCCTGATTATATCTAATCTGAAATATCTTCACGGTGTGTTGATTTTATGTTTCCTTATATGGTAACGATTTTATGCACCAAGCTGGTTGGTCTTCGTTCACCTGTTTTTTTGCTGCCTTGTTAAACACTTTGTTATGTGGATTTTGAAAAGTGCTCTATAAATAATAACTATGATTACTATGTTACTGTATGATAGAGGGCAACCCCTAAAGTATTAAACCTTTTACATTGCATTTCAAAACAGAATAATTAAGAACTTGTAGATAGTTTCTGTGCCACTGGGCTCACATCACTGTACATCCCTGCAGTCATGTGCTCTCTGCTGAGTTCCCAGAGCTGAATGAGTCAGGAAAGTATGTTCCAAAGAGCTTTTAATCCTGAAAGGCATTACGGAAATACAGACTTGATCAATTTTTCACTTTATATATATCAGTGAGAGATGATAGTGTAGCACTTCTCATACCAAAAGAAATCATGAAACAAAAAAGAAATGTTTTTTTGGAATGAAAAATGTTGATCTCTGTTTGTTTTCTAAAAAGTGGGTGCATCGTAAACACTGGTGCAACAAAATTCCAGTATCAAATACAAAGAGGTATTTTATTGTGTGAGGGTATTATACACAGAAGAACCCTTAAAGAAGTGAGCAACTCCTCCGCTGCATAAAGAGGAGGTGCTGGATACACAGCGAGGCAGACTGGTCCAGAGGCGACTCACTGTTTAACAGCTTTCCCTCTCATTAGGTCATTATGCATTTAAGAAAATTTATGACAAAAATGACCTTCAGAGGGGAGACCTTTGGTGTAACTGGTCACAGACAGTGGGTCCATCTATACCTCTGAACTATCCACAATCATAGGCTGTGTTCAACTTCCACATGGATAGCTGGTGATAACAGATGGTGCAAGAAAGAGCTGCACAGAAGCTGCACATTGCTGAATGCAGTGGAAGTCTTCATGCAGGGGCAAAGTTTAAACCTTTTTCCCTTAAGAAATTCACAAAAATAGACTGTGTGTGTACTAGTCAGAGTTATATTCTGGATTTTATATTCGTTTTACATAAAGACAGGATTCATGAGACACATTGTGATCTGAAAGTTAGAATTGAAAGCACAGAAGAAAGAAGGAAGCTCTAAAAATAGCTTCTTTGATATAAGGCAAAAATGTACCAAGCAGTTACTGTACAAACTATCAATTAAAATTTTATTTTTGGGGGGCTTTTTAAAAAAAATGTTTTAGCTTTTATTAGATAAGACAGCTTGACAGAGAGGCAGGTAATGTTGGAAGACAGGTGGGAAATGACATGCACCCAATACTGTCTGGACTGGGAAT
The DNA here is from genome assembly GCF_009762535.1 of Notolabrus celidotus. Taxonomy (NCBI): domain Eukaryota; kingdom Metazoa; phylum Chordata; class Actinopteri; order Labriformes; family Labridae; genus Notolabrus; species Notolabrus celidotus. The sequence goes on from NC_048292.1 coordinate 24,891,454, forward strand.
TGATCCTATGACTAATGCTGCAGGTACCGTAGCCTTTCACATGTGGATCCTGCTCTAGCAATTGAGCTAAGCTATCCTCAGAATCACCCAGAACTAATGACCATAGCTAGACAATAATTGATTTTAACCAGAGCTGTCGAACCATTACTTTTTTATTACTTGATATTTGAATTACATTCACAGTATTTCAGTTACTTATTGGTATTAATTGCATTATTTATCACATGTTTAAAATTCCAATATTTCACATTTTTTAAAACAGTCATGATTTCAATAATAATAATAATAATAATAATAATAATAATAATAATAATGATAACAATAATAATAATAATGCATTTTATTTATAAAGCGCTTTAAAAGTTTCTCTATGACACTTTACAAGAAAATAAATTATACAAATAGAAAAGCAAAGGAAAGCAAAGCAGCAAAGCAAAGTAAAACAAAACAAAACAAAAATCAATCAATTATAGTTTAAAAGCCTTTGTAAATAGGTGGGTTTTGAGTCCGGATTTGAATTTGATGAGTGAGAGAGAGAATCTGAGGTGTTGGGGGAGAGAGTTCCAGAGGGTGGGGGCAGCGACAGAGAAGGCCCTGTCCCCCCAGGTTCGGTGCTTGGGTTTGGTGAGAGGGGTGAGGAGGTTAGCATTGGTGGGGCGGAGGTCAGTGAGGTAGGAGGGAGCTAGATTATGGAGGGCTTTGTAGGCGATGAGGAGGATCTTGTACTGTATTGTGGAGGTGATGGGAAGCCAGTGGAGGAATATTAACAATGTAAAAAAATCTACCAGTGTCTGATTGGAGAATACGATGAATGCAATTAAATGTGCTTCATGACCTTGGATTTATTATTCCAATAATGCTGCACAGCTACACCAGTGACTGAATTGTATATGACTGAACAATATACAACCTGAGTGCATGTTCAAAATATGGTGTGCAGGACTCCAAAGATAATTTTGATACCCACAGATGTCCAAACATACCTGATCAATGTGGCAGTACTTGCACTTTTCCAGAGTTTCAATTTGGTTTCTTTGTATGTTTCATACAGTTCTGTATGTGTGATATTTTAGATTCCAGGTACAGTAAGGCATATCCCAACATGCCAATCTGTAGAGACACAACAAAATGTTCTTCTTTAGGTACGTTTATATGCTTGTGTCATAAAATGGGCTGATCCAATAAATATTTGCTGAGTGGCTCATCTATAAAACCTCCTTTTCTACTGCTACTATCAAATTGTCTGAGAGAAACCAATGACAGGCTCCTGCTGTACAGAATTAACTTTGATTTAACTAACTGGATAAGCAGCTGATTTCTGATGATACTGAAAAAATTATTTCTCATAAAGGATTTTCTTTGAAGGCCCTCCAGGTCTCTGCCCATGCTGAGTTATTAATGAGAAAATATACCCCCTGCCAGGAACAACTGTCGTTTGGCTGACCTCAGACATCCACTACAGATAGGACAAGAGGGGGAAGGAAAAAGGAGTTTACAGGGAGACATTCTCTCTGGATTCTGACATGTACTGGCATTGATTGCTCTCAAATCCCATTATATTTCCCACAAAGTTGTACAGTGATATAAAGGAAACAAAGCATGCTTACACAAGATAATCAGATAAATTAGAGACGATAAAACAAGAAATATGACCAAACCTTAAACTGCTGTGATTACTCAATCGCTCATGTTGTGAATCATCATCTCCTCCTGGACACTTTTCTGGACTTGTGGTCTGCCTGTCAAGGACTGCACTTGTTCCTCTAATCTGACAGGAAGCTGGCTGTTGCTACAGTCTCATCACTGGAGGGGTCAAGTGAGGGCCAAGGAGTAATGTGGAGGATTATAATGTAATTTCCGATATTGTGTTTCCTTCTGGTGCATCTAAAGAAGAAGCTGTACTTCACTCTGTGTGCTTGTTGCTGCATTCTGGAGTAAATGTAAATGTAAAATCATGCTTGTGCAAATTCAACGTAGGGTAATCACACTTTGACACCTGTCCACAGCAGCGTCATGGAAGTGATGGCATTTAATTTAGCTTTGAATTTGTATAACTTATCAACCCAAGAGAACTCACCATCCATGATCACTTGGTAATGGTTATACATTTCCCCTTGACCTCCACATCTCACGTACATGTACTGAGGAAGAGTTCTACATCATTAACAACAATCACCCTCAAACGCTGCTCCTGTGCTGTGGGGGGAAAGTGAGAAGAGAAACTCAACTTTTGTGTCTTCAGAACATTCTGCAGACAAAGAGGAATAGAGACAAATAGAGATTTAGAGCAACCCCAGTTATCAGTGGCACCTCATGCATCATAGACACTAAAAAAAACACACATTCTGCACAGATTAAAAGATGAATTGGCTTCAGGTCTTCGGTCTCAAACACACACTGGTACCTGACAGCAGCTACAGTTTGTGATTGAGGGCCAGTGTGTGCGTTTGTGTGTGTATTTTAAGGATGGGAATGGTCTGACCCTTGTTTGTCTGTAAATTTATTGCTGGTTCCCAGGACGCAGTGTTGGCAGCAGGAACTTTCAGGAACACACACAGACACACGCACACACGCACACACATGCACACATTCTCAAGACTCTCACACACTACACATAATCTCGCTGAGTGGTCTTATGAAAGAATATTAAGTTAGATGCTCCAGTTGCTGCCGACTATTATAACCAAAGATGGAGTGTCTAAAAAATACACACACACACACACACACACACACACACACACACACACACACACACACACACACACACACAGAGAGAGAAAGAAGGAGAAAAGGTTCCTTGATAATTACTTTTATGTTAGATTCCACCTTGGGAAGTAAAGTGAAATGGACCGATCTGTCTCAGGACAGGTGGTCTTATTCAAAAGTTTGGTCCACACTGAAGTCGACCCACATTAAGAAACACAGTAAATTATTTGTGAGTGAGACAAAGATGAAGAGATCAAAGAAAAAGAGAAAGGAAGTGAAGAGTTGACTCTCACAGACAGCATTCCTCACTCATGACTGTATAAGGAGAAGGAAGCAAACACCATAAGACCCTACTAGTTCACACACACACATACACACACACACTTACACACTCACACAATGCACACACACATCTCACCCTTCCTCTTCATCATTTCTATACAGCTACTCAAGTGCTCAGTAAGACAGCTCAATCATTTCATTTCATTTATTTCAGCTTCAGAGGGTTTTTTCCTGACAGCCTGTATGTTTGGACGTCAGTCTTTAAATGTCACACTTTGTTCTAATTAATCGGACATGTTTGACTCCTGTGTTTACGAGACAGTTTCCAGTGTGAAAGCAATTTCCTGCATACCTTCTCTGTTTTCATTTTAAGCTCCATAGGAAACAGGTCCCTATTTGGTATGTCTAATGAACTTTTCATGGTTGACATTTGGCTTTGTTCAAACTGCAGGAGAAACCAATTTTCAAGTCGGGTCTTAAAGGCACTGTGAGCAGTTTTCATGTTGTAATGATTCTTGGGAAATCTGTGGTTTTTTTCCATGATGAAGACTGCATTTCCCATGAGCACCACCGCTGCTCTGCATTCATTGTGGAAGCAAATTAATGAATAAAGATCTTATTTTAAATGCAACTTTTCTTATCTCAAGACAACTGTTTACAGGATGCAGAGTGATGAGGTCATGTTTTGAGTCATGTCAAATTATTAACGTATAAACTGAGTTATATAATGTTAGTTAGCTTCGTGAATAGGCATACCGGGTGTCATGATGTGAGCTCTGGTGTCCCAAAAAATGACAGTTTAAATCTTTCACACGCCGGCATAAACATTAAATACTGTCATAGACATGTAGCTCCTTTAGCTAGCAAAGCCCGGGTTGTAGAGTGTCTCCGTAAAAGACATGAGGACAAAACATTACGTCAAAAGAAAAGTCATCTTCCAGAAAAAAAACCTCCTCCTTCTTGATAACTTTCTTCTCACTGCCAAACCAGCAGAGCTCAAAACAGAGACATTTCAGGGTGAGTGCTGAAGATCGACTGGCTTAATTTCAGTGAACATCTTACCTGAGCACAGATACTAAAATTCAGTTTAAAGAAATAACCAGTCTTGTCACAGGTAATCTGATTGTAGGTCCTGAGGAGGCTTCAGTAGTGAAGTGAAGCTCTTTCAAAATCAGTGAAAAACTCTTCACAGGACGGTAAATAACAGACTCTAACACGGGACTTCCACCAAATCCATGTCCGGTCCGTCTCCGATCCGCTGTGTTACTGCTCCGTGCTCTCTCGTCCGTCAACACCCACAGGTTGCATTTCCGAACACAGCACGGAGGAGACCACGGGACAGCTAGAGTAATGGGACCGAGGTTTTCCTGCAATAATTACTGAATCAACAATTCTCCTCCTCCCCTCCTCATCCATGTTGTCTTTCTGGTCCTCTGAAAACTTCTGACCTGTTGACTCCAGGCCTTCCTCCACTCAAAATGACATTTTTGTTGTTGTAGTTCAGTGAAATACGATCTGGTGATAACACAGAGTGCTTTATTCTGAAAATTAACCGGATGTTTTCATTTTGTTTTGGTGCCTGACTTCCTGTCCCGCTTCATCTTCTTTGTGCTGATTGATGCGTCGTGCTACGGGATCCAGCAATAATAGAAGTCTTGCGTATCTGATCCGGAGTGCTCCAATCTGCCGGATCAGAGACGCAGCCATAACACAACAAAGCAGATCCAGTGGGAGTTAACACATTGACTAGATCAGTGCCTAGACATATCGGAGATGGACCAGAGACAGATCTGGTTGAATTTGGCCGTAAGGCAGGGGTCTCAAACTCATACTGAATTGGGGACACCAGTGGGACTGTAATTTTAAAGGAGAACCACTCCAAAGTTCCAGAAAGAACCATATATCTGAAAGTGTATTTTTTTATTCCCTGAACCATTATTTTTGTCAGACCTCACCTGGAAAGTTGAGTATTTTCAAGTGATCAATTCAGATTAAACCAGATTCCATTGGCCCATCCACATGGACTGCTGAGGTGACAGCGCACGTGTTTTAGCAACACACACTTGAGTTGAGGTTTTCCTACACAGAAGCCTTAGAACCTAAGATTCACCCCTTGAACAACTGTGCTCTGGATTTGTGGTGTAGACTAACCCTTTGGCGCTTTTGAAGCAGACAAACCAGAGACCGTTCTGCAGCAGTGGCTCAATCTGGGCTCAGTGTTGGCATTGTGTGTCTGTGTATAACTTGATGAGGCTGGGATCAACAGGAGGCAGAAAAGATATCCATTAACAAGTGAACATGAAGTGAAGTAGTTTCCAAGCAAGATTTATTTGTAGCCTGATCTTACAGTTCTGATAAAAAATGTTGTTTCCAGTGTCTGAAGGAACAATATTTGTTGCTTTGAACAGAATAGGGAGAAATTGAAGGTCTGGCAGAACAGATTTTAATGAAAGGAAATCAATTTTAAATGATAAATAGATCAGGTAATACAATCTTATTAGCATTTCATAAGCTCAACAAGTCATATTTCATTTATAAACTCAATTTAGAATAACATGTAGGGCTTGTTTCATGATGTATTGACGGGGTGCTGAAGCATTCCTGGATGGAGGCAGGGGCCTTCTGAAGTTTTGTTCGTTCAGGAAGTCCCCGCTCCTGGCCAAGAAACAGTGTGGCATCCAACTGAATAAATGACTGACTAAAATAAGAATGGGTAGATTACCTAAATTACCTCAATCTCTACCATTCCTATGCCGATGATGCACAGTTATATCCCTCACTTTCGCCTGAAAACCTTAGTCCTATAAATCACGTCGTCAACTGCATTGATGAAATGAGCTGCTGATGTCCCAGAATGATTTACAACTAAACAAAGACAAAACCAAAATTCTGGTTGACCCTCAAAGACAAATGCTGGAGCATACATCCATTCCATGTGTATTCCCTCTTCAGCACAGTGAGCATGTCAGGAGGAACCTTGGTGTCATAATCGATGCAAATTGAAACTTCCAGCATCACATCACAGCTGTTGCACAGACAGCCTTCTACCACCTGAGGAACATTTTTAAACCAATGTGTTTCATGTCTGAATCTGACTCTAAGTATGTGGTTCATGCATCAATCTCCAACAGATGAGATTACTGTAATGCCCTCTCTTCTGGACATCCCAAACGGTCAATTCGTAAACTTCGGCTCATCCAAAACACTGCCGCCAAAGTGTTAACAGGGACCAAAAGAATTTAACATATTACACCAGCACTGAAAATTTGCCATTGTGTGTGTGTGTGTGTGTGTGTGTGTGTGTGTGTGTGTGTGTGTGTGTGTGTGTGTGTGTGTGTGTGTGTGTGTGTGTGTGTGTGTGTGTGTGTGTGTGTGTGTATGTGTGAACAAATAAAGAAATAAGCTATATACCTAACATTGTTCATGGAACCGGGCTGTGAACATGTTGATTTCCACTGTAGAAAAGTGTTAGCTTAGGACCTAAGGTGGATTTCTTGGCTTTTGCAGCCTATATTTATTGGAAATTTTCAATTTGGAATGAAACTTTTCTATGCTTATTCTCAGGTACACAAGACCCAACATTACAGGGTCAGATGACTGCTGTGGATTTGGGTTCCTAGTGGCATTGATGCAGTTACAGTTGAAATTTTATCCCTGCATGGCTAAATACTTGAGAATTAAATTGAGGCACTGAGCTGGTCACATCTGAGGATGTTGGGAACAGAGGGAGACCATCTATCAACCCCCTGAAGATGGGGAGTAGAGCAGTAATGGACAGGGTGCGTGCGTGCGTGCGTGCGTGCGTGCGTGCGTGCGTGCGTGCGTGCGTGCGTGCGTGCGTGCGTGCGTGCGTGCGTGCGTGCGTGTGTGTGAAAAACTATTTGATGTGTATTTTTAATTTTCTAGTTTGATCCATGAACCATCTATTATAACGGAGGAAGCAGGTTTTAACACCTGTACTGCCTTTATACAGCCTATGGGTGGCCACTAAAAGCCATGTGGTTGGCTATTAAGCTTATCAGTAGGGAATCAGCATGGGGATGAGGGTGTAACATATCATATCATATCATATCATATCATATCAACCTTTATTTATACTCCAGAGATCATTGAGGGGCAACCCTCATTTACAGTGATATCGAGTCAGTTACAGTGACATTTAATAAAAAAACAAACAACAAACAAACAACAAGGCATCAAGAGTATCAAAGTCATACGATAGGATCATTTGTGATTTGGAGATAAAAACAATTATAAAAGATCAAATAAAATATTACAAAAAAGGAGGTATAGGGGATTGACTATAAAATGCACTAAAAATAGGAAGGGCCTGTTGATTAAAATGATACAATAAAGGGATAAAATGGAGGGATGTCTTCACTAATTGCTAATCATTTTCATTACAGCCCATGTATCTTGTGTTTCTGTTACACATATTGTTTTAGCTGTCTATTATTTCTCATCTACCTCTACTTTTCATTAGCATTTGTCTTTTCAGTGTCTGATCAATCATGCAAGGTGTCATTTGATCCCTTTTCCAAGTTCCCCTCTTAAGGGCTGCAGGTTTAGCTTAGCCGTTAGAGCACATACTCCATGTACAGAGGCTGCAAAAATGTCCCCAAATATACCTTTTTAAAAAATTTATACAATTTGCTATCCTGTAATACTGTCCTGAACTGCTTACATGGCAGTTCAAAACTATAAAAACATACATACATGGTAGATGTCTACCCTGAGAATTAAGGCGTACTTTATAATGACTTATGATAAAACATTCAGTTCCTATTTGTACGTTCCTATGTACCTTATGTTGCTGGGGTCAGTGCTCAACTTTGACGGCCTTGTCTCATAATGCCCCTCATCTTGTCATCGCTTCTCTATGGTTAACATAGAGTGAAAAACATCATATGGTAGCAGCAAGCAGCTACAGTGGAAGGAAAATTACAGTATGTTCTGTAAGTTGAGTTCAGTTCAGTATATCTCAGTACATTCATGGGCATAACAACATGTCATGACATAATCAACTCTTTTATTTAGGTGTCAGAACCATGCTACATGCAGTAAGATAAGTGAAAAATGTAATTAGATTTGGACTCAGTGTGATGTTTATCTGAAGTCCTTAATGCTCATGAGTTAATGCTGACTGAAAGCTCACTCTATCTTAAGCACAGGCTCTACATAACGCACATCTTTGTCCATAAATCTCAATCTCTTCCATCTTCTCTGAACATTCAGTGGTTTGGGAGGATACATTTTTGCTTAAAGATGTTCTCAAGATTAACAATGAGATGGACTGTCTGCCATGCTCTTGACTTGAAAGGCATGCTATATGTTGTACTGTGCATCCCACAGGCAAAGGCTGACTCATTTAACATAGCTGTCATGAAAACTGACCCCGTAACAAAAAGCCAAGCAGAGTCAACCCTGTCCTTTACTGCTCTACTCCCCATCTTCAGGGGGTTGATAGATGGTCAGATAGTGGTCTCCCTCTGTTCCCAACATCCTCAAATGTGGCCAGCTCAGTGCCTCAATTTAATTCTCAAGTATTTAGCCATGCAGGGATAAAATTTCAACTGTAACTGCATCAATGCCACTAGGAACCCAAATCCACAGCAGTCATCTGACCCTGTAATGTTGGGTCTTGTGTACCTGAGAATAAGCATAGAAAAGTTTCATTCCAAATTGAAAATATCCAATAAATATAGGCTGCAAAAGCCAAGAAATCCACCTTAGGTCCTAAGCTAACACTTTTCTACAGTGGAAATCAACATGTTCACAGCCCGGTTCCATGAACAGTGTTAGGTATGTAGCTTATTTCTTTATTTGTTCACACTGTATGGGTGGGGTTGGTGGTGAGGGGTTCTTGTAACACATTTGTTAGTTGCATCTCAATAAATTAATTGATAATAATGATACATTTTATTTATAACCCACTTTACATTCAGAGCAAATCTCAAAGTGCTACAGGACACATCATTCTAACAGTAAAGAGGTGCATTTCGACCAAGAGTTCCGGGGTCTTTTAGCCCCCAGAACTACTTTCCCCTGAACTAAAAGGTTCCTGTGCCCCCATTGTTGTCTGCGTTTGGACCGCGGGCTGAAGTCCCGGGTAGATTGTGCAAATCAGGCCAGTGACGTATGGAGGGGAAAAATGTAAATGCACTACACCACCAGACCAGTAGAGGGCAGTAAAACAAAGACGAATGCCATTCATCACAGATGACACCATAGAAGCAGACGGACAGGCAGGTATCATTATGAGCAACACAACAGTTAGCCTGTTAGCATGAAGAGACTCAGCTGGCGCTGTTTTAGATGGTGCTATATTTCATCACAGATGGATTCACTGAATCAACACGTGAGAGGAGATAAGCGTGAGTAGCCAAGACGTTTCAACACGGCTTTAAAATCCTTTTGAGCTCAAAAAGCCGTGGCAGAGATCGGCCGATGTTTAAGTTTAAACCGCGACCCTGTTAACTGGAGACTTTCAGCCTGATGCATCCCTCCTAAACGTCTTTAGACGATCATTAAATATCTGATGAGGATATTTTGAAATCTTAATAAAAACTAAACTAGTTTGCATTCCCAGGAACTACACCTGAACTAAATTTAGACCCTGGTTCCTCCGGTTTAAATGCACGTAGTTCAGGGGTAAAGTTCCTGCAGTCCAAAAAACCCCACCTAAAAACAGGGTTAAAAACAGACAATACGACCAAAAAAAAGATGGAAAATCGCAAACAGCCCTCTATAAAAACAGTTCAAGAAAATAAAAGCATCAGGGGAGATCGGGTGAAACTTGGAAAATTAGAATTTTAGTAATTAATTTCCAAACAATGATATTTTTGATGTCCATTACACATAAAGTGAAATATTTCAGGACTTTTGGTGATTGTGTCTCATAGCTCCTGAAAATCAGAAATCCAGTATCTCAAAATGATTAAAACATTTCCTAAGATCAATCCAAAAAGGATTTAAGATATAGAAATGAAAAGTATGATTGTTTATAACAGTGATAGTGGGTTGGGTTTCCTTTGTCACATAATAATTTGTTCAGTAGCTGATTCAAAATATGGAACTTTTCCATGAAATTCTTATTTGTAGAGATGCACCTGTATTAAAAAGAGAGTAATAAGTAACTTTGCAGAATGAGGGACACAGCTTAATTGACTGACGGGTGGGAACGCTCTGGCTGTTTGCCCGGAGGCTCAAAGTCCGCCTCAGCTCCGCCTCCTACTGTGTCTATAAATGAGAGAAAGTTAGGTTTGGTTAGCATATCTGGCTCGATGTCTCTCTCCAGATACCATGGGTGATGTCACTATGGCTACAACCATGTTTTATACATTCTATGGTCTCAACAGCAACATGGACTGATTTTGGGTCTGGTTGTTTAAAAGTGAAGGTTTAATATCACTTGGATTTTTGAGGATTCTTGATGAGACTTTCATGCAGTTTAACATTTAAAGCCACATATCCAGAGGCTTCTAAACGGCTCCACCAGATCAACATTGTTTAAAAGTCCTATCATTCAGATCATAAACATGCCCACAAATAATTAGATCGTATCAAATGCATGTATGAGTCAAATCTATGCAAGCATGTTTTTCTCCTCTGATTCATGTATAAAAGGAATTGAAGCTGGCAGTAGACACAACATAAATAAGAAAGTAGTGTGAAAGTGCCACCAATTTCTTGTTTATTGCTTTTGATGGATGTGGTTCTGCGCAGCAGGTTTTAAGCACTTTCAGACCCAGCACTAACGTCCGCTCAGCATGCTGCTCTGCTAAGACGACAGCTTTCTCAGAAACCTGCTGTGTTCTTTTTAGTTCCATGTGAGAATGACCAAATGCATCCAAATAGTTACAAAACAGAGTACTCCTAAGATGAGGATTAAGAGTGTAAGGCCCTTCTGATAAACACAGCAAACCAATTGATCTTTGTTTTGAATGCTGATCACTTCACACATGTACACCATCAGTGGGCTCTCAGTGTGGATGCAGATGCTTGAACCAGATGTTTGTCTGGAGTAAATGGACTGATGTAGACTCTCTTTTCAAATGATTATTGTTTTGATCATTTAAAAACTTGGTTCAGTAGAAATAACGTCCAAGAATCAAAGTTATTCCCCTCCACACTTTAAATTTCATGGTTCGGTTACGCTCCTTTGGCTGCTGAGCATCTGAAACACCCCAGCTGCAACCTGACATCATTACATTTCATTCTCTTGCTTGTTGCTCTGCAGCCAATTGTTTCAACAGTTGCAGCTCTATCATCATAATTGTCCAACTGCCACAGGTGACGTTACTTCACCTGGTTTGCATTTTAACGGCCTCTTCAGTCCTCTACACAGATGAGGAGTATTATCTCTGAGCAAAACGTGATGATACCTGTGACTTACTGAAAAATACCACACAGGGAACAACAACCTATTAAACCATTAGTCTGTTGAAAGGCTGAACGATAACTACGTAGCTTTGTTAAGAATTGAAAAATGTCAACACCTACATCCCTACAGTGCACTGAGCAGCTGTTGGGGTTTGACTTTGGCCTTTTCACAGTACACTGATATACTGTGAATTCTTATATGAGGGCACATCTGTGTGGACAGGATTTTTTTTTTTTTATTGAAACCAGAGGAGGAAATTCTTTTCCACCAGTGGAGAACCACTCCAAAGTTCCAGAAAGAACCATACATCTGAAAGTGTTTTTTTATTCCCTGAATCATTATTTTTGTCAGACTTCACCTGGAAAGGCAATGGAGCTCGGACCGGCAGTTTGAGACCCCTGCTCTAAGCACTACTATTGCCAAGTGATCAATTCAGATTAAACCAGATTCCATTGGCCCATCCACATGGACTGCTGAGGTGACAGCGCACGTGTTTTAGCAACACACACTTGAGTTGAGGCTTTCCTACACAGAAGCGTTAGAACCTAAGATTCACCCTGTGAACAACTGTGCTCTGGATTTGTGGTACAGACAAACCCTTTGGCGCTTTTGCAACAGACAAACCGGAGACCGTTCTGCAGCAGTGGCTCAATCTGGGCTCAGCGTGACATTATGTGTCTGCGTATCACTCAATGAGGCTGGGATCAACAGGAGGCAGAAAAGATATCCATTAACAAGTGAATCTGAAGTGAAGTAGTTTCCAAGCAAGATTTATTTGTAGCCTGATCTTACAGTTCTGATAAAAAATGTTGTTTCCAGTGTCTGAAGGAACAATATTTGTTGCTTTGAACAGAATAGGGAGAAATTGAAGGTCTGGCAGAACAGATTTTAATGAAAGGAAATCAAATTGAAATGCAAAAATAGATCAGGTAATAAGATCTTTTTAGCATTTCAGAAGCTCAACAAGTCATATTTAATTTGTAAACTTAATTTAAAATGACACGTAGAGCCTTATTAATGATGTATTGAAGGGATGCTGAAGCATTTTAGAATGAAGGCAGGGGCCTTCTGCAGTTTTGTTCGTTCAGGAAGTCCCCGCTGCTAGCCAAGATACAGTCTGGCATCCAACTCTCTTAAAAGAAGCACACAGTATGCTCATTATTACATCGACGTGTTCTGACAAACATAAGAATGAGTAGACTGAAATTACCTCATAAATAAACTCAATTTAAAATGACACGTAGAGCTTTTTTAATGAAGGACTGAAGGGGTGCTGAAGCATGCTGTCCTATTTATTTGCTGATATTGTCCTGTACATACATGTTTCTACTAAAGACCCCCAGATAATAAGAATTCCTTAGGCTTTTAGATCCCTCTTAGGCTAGAGATGTACTTGCTCTTGACAACCGTACGCAAATGCATGATGGCTGCCATGCATCCCCAGAGTTGGTTTGGTGCGTCAGATGTGCACTTATGGAGCTATTATTGCTGCAAAAGTATTTGTAAATGTGTATTATGATCCACAAATGCGTACACAGATTCAAAAATGCATGAACTGATTCACAAATGCATACTCACATCTACAAATATGTAAACGTGTTCCCAAATGTGTACATGAATCCACAAACCTGTACACAGATCTGTAAATGTATAAGTTACAAATACATATTATTGATGAATCTCTTATAAGTCAAAGTGTTTTTTAGCACTTAGACACAAGTCCTCGCCTACAACTGAGGCATTCCTCTCATTGGCTTTTGCGACAGTTCTGCCGTGTGTGATCCACAAATCCGTAAAAACCATAGACTGTATAAAATATGGACGTAGTATCCGTGACGTCACCCATCTGTTTCTGAAGAGCTGTTTTTAGACCAATCGGCGGCAGCAGCCATATTGCTGCTGTGGAGCCAGTGTGACGTAAAGAGGCGGAGTTTGAGCTTCCTAGCCAACAGCTGCAGTGTTCCCACAGTCAGCTGTGCCTCTCATTGGAAGACTAGTAATCTCAATATCTTCAAAATTGCCGCGTTAGAAAAAAATTCACCCCCCTCACAGTGAGAGGACATCGAGAAATTAGCTATTCAGGCTACACTGGTCTTTTGTACCAGGCTGTAAGCATGTTTATTTCTGCTGTAAAGTTCGTCTTTTCCCCATTCATGTGTATGTGACTTCGGGTACTTCCTGAGCCAGCCTCAAGCGGATCCTCGATGAACTGCAGCTTTTAACACTTCCGCATTGGACAATGTTTTTAGACCGGAGGTTGCCGCTTGGTAAAAACACACTTGTGTGAGGCGACTGTTTTAATGCCCACAACTCAGGCTCACAGGCGCCAGCTGTCAAGCTGACACAGCTGAACAAGCGTACAATTTTAACATTTACCCAAGATTACATTGTTTTAAGTTTACTTTTACAAGACAGGTTATACTACCACTGAAAGCTTATTCAAAACCACACACTTGTACTTACAGCAGGCGGTGGATGATCCATCACAGTCTTCCTTCCAGATAAAGAGCAGCTAAGCCCACATTACAACTTGTGGTACGTCTTTAGTGTGAGCAAAGTGAGACACGACCCAGCAGCCGGCGCCTGTGAGCCTGAGTTCAGGGCATTAAAACAGTCACCTCACACAAGTGTGTTTTTACGCATTTGTGGATCTTTGTACACATTTGTGGCTCATAATACACATTTACAAATACTTTTGCAACAATAATAGCTCCATATGCACATCCTCAAAAATGAATGTGACGTGGATGAGAGATGCAGTATGCACATGAACAGTAGGGGTAGTGTAGAGGCAGAAGGAATGTGACCGTCAACACAGCAGCAGGGACAACAAAATCAGAACGTTGTCAGAACAAGCTGATACAACAAGTCCACGGTTATCAACATTTGTGCAACGCGTCTCTGACACTGCACTGCCACAAACGTGTCGGCCAAAATAACTGCCGACATGTCTCGTGTTTACATCTGGTAGTTGCATACAGCCTGAGCTCTCTGGTGTGCCCTCTTGAGGTGCCAGAAGTAAGACGCGTTATGCATAGTCAAATATGTGCACAGATACATTCATGACACAGCAGATTTAAATGCGAGGTTAAACAGTGAGTGTATCTCCAACCTGATTCAACACTTGCACCATATCTACAGTTTGTAACAAGCAGCAACCTCCAGTCTCAAAATATGAAGCCCATGCGGAAACTGCAATTCATCAAGTGTCCACTTGAGGCTGGCTGCAGAAACACCGGAAACCACATACACACCCAATCAAAGAAGACGATCTTTACAGCATTAATAAACATGTTTACAGCCTGGTTCAAAAAACTGCTTGGGTCTACGTAGCTAATTTCTCTATCGGCACACACTGTACGAGTGGTGAATATTTTCAGAATGCAGCAATTTCGAAGATATTAGGATTACGAGTTTCCCATTACGAGAGGCACAGCTGACTTGATTGACAGGCAGGAACACTGTAGTTGTTGGCTAGGAGAATCAGTGAAGGTGCAGATGTCATGAATCAGGAGAAATGGAAGTTATCTTATTTAACTGATGTTGGATCTTGATGACCTGAAATTAGATTTAGTCTTTGCAATGGTGTCATTTTATGAACAAACAACAACAGAGGACAAACACAATGATTTAGGAACTCTATTTGTGCGTCACATCCTTTTGTGTGTGTGTGTGTGTGTGTGCGTGGGTGTGGGGATGTGGGGATGTGGGGGTGGGTGTTTTCCAGATGACACCAATCTAAACCTGTCCGGTGAAATCAATTCTTATGTTGATGTGTTTAATTGGACAGTCCTTCCAAACACAACACATCCTCTTCTCTCATTGTTCTCTTTTGAGTCAGTCCTTACGTCGTTAATCACTCTCGTCTGTCTCTGTTTCCCCTCTCTCACGTTTTATCTACCATCTCATTCCTCTGCCCTCCTTTCTTTCCTGTCTTTCTGTAACTCTCCTGTCTCTTCCCTCTCTCTCTTTGATTCTTCGCCCTCGCTTTAAGCTGCCTTCCGTTAGCTCAACATGTGGTTCCAGTTTTCTGCGGCTTGTTTTGCCAGCACAATAAAGAGTGTTTACTACAATGAAAACAAAGGAAAGGAATCCTAATAAAGTTTATGGTACGTTGAGTTGGGGTGAAGAGAGCAGTATGTTTTCAGCGAGGCTGCGTCTCAGCCAGGTAAAGATAACTCCGTTTGGGTTTGTGGATGTAAGCAGCA
Source organism: Notolabrus celidotus (assembly GCF_009762535.1). Taxonomy (NCBI): domain Eukaryota; kingdom Metazoa; phylum Chordata; class Actinopteri; order Labriformes; family Labridae; genus Notolabrus; species Notolabrus celidotus. Next base: position 24,907,033 of record NC_048292.1, read on the forward strand.
CTAAGGAGGATTCTTAGCTCTGGTCCACAGGTTGACGGGTATCTGTGATAACACAGAATGCCATCCTCTGGCTTCAATAAAAAAATGCAGAAACAGTTTGAAACACTCTCATCAGCAAACCAGGCCAGCAGGAGGCGATGATGTGTTATCAGTCTGTCATGTCAATCACCATGGAAGGGCATTGTGTGCATGCATATTGAGCATCTTCTTGAGCAAGCAGCAGTTGTTAACAAAATTAAAAAGCTCTATACAGAGTGAGGAATTAAAGAGTATTGAGCTTGATATATTTATTTGTAGACAATGATGAAGAACCGCCAGTTTTCCCTGAATAAAGGGGAATAAAACAGAGTACCGCAGACATACGCCGGTATCCCGCAAATATATATGAACAGACATTTTTAGCGTCTTTCCAAACTTCAACTTTTGCTGTCCACATGAACACACATAACAGAGGTTTCAAAATAAAACTCCACCTTGGAAGACGTTTTGGTGAAACACCTTTTATAGTGACCCAAAACTGTGTTTGTTTGTGGACAAAAGGCAAAAAAAACACAGAAAATCTTCAAAAATACCCCGCCCATGTGTGGACCATAGACTGTATAATAATGGACGTAGTATCCGTGACGTCACCCATCTGTTTCTGAGGACTGTTTTGAAGCCAATCGTCGGCAGGAGCCGTATTGGCAATTCTGAACTCAACCAGGCATAGTGTGACGTAAAGAGGCGGGGTTTGAGCCTCCTAGCCAACAGCTATGTGTTCCCTGCCTGTCAGTCAAGTCAGTCATGCCCCCTGTACAGAGTGTGCTGATAGAGAGATTAGCTACTTAGAGCCAAGCCGTTTTTTCAACCAGGCTGTAAACATGTTTATTTCTGCTGTAAAGATCGTCTTCTTTGAATGAGTGTGTATGTGGTTTCTGGTGTTTCTGCAGCCAGCCTCAAGCGGATTCTCGATGAATTGCAGTTTATAACACTTCCACATGGGCTTCATATTTTGAGAGCAGAGGTTGCCGTTTGGTATTGACCAGGCATTAGATTCTGCACTAATTCTCAAACATGATCAAATGTCAATCAAACCACGTGGGTGTCACCTTTCTGAGATTGATTTTGTATTCTGAAGAAGCTGTCCTCCTTTGTTTTTAATCTTTAACCACACTGCTGCTCATGCAAACTGCAAACATGATAGCAAACAGAGATCATTGAGATATTTTCTCATCATGGATCTAAATAAAACGAACCAAAATCTGAGTTTCTCCATTGTCATCATCCACATGGTATTCTCCTTTGTTTTCCTCCAGGTATAAAGACTACCGGGAGCCCCCCTGGTCTCAAGACGCATACACGTTCTCCAAACAGTACTGGTGTGTCCTGGCTGCCAGGCTGGCTTTCGTCATACTGTTCCAGGTATGAGCTCATATAAAGGACAAAAAGACACAATATGACAAGAAATGCAAAGTGAGTACAAATGGGAGTTCGTCAGACACACTGTACAGGTGGATACACTGTTTTTATTACACAGAAATGTGAAGTGCAGTACAAAGAACTGAGGTTGATGGGTTCATATGTGCTGGTGTATCATTTTGCAGCATTCTGTTTCAGTTATGGACTTATGATACTGGGTTATTGATACTTTGATACCTACAAAGTACTCATTTAGTAACAGTTTCTTTCAATAATTATTGATACCAAATGAGTACTTTCACACAGACCGCAGACGCCGCCCCGATCCGTCTGTCAATTTCCCGCTCCCTTTTCCCCTCACTCGTGAACAAGACCCCGAGATACTTAAACTCCTCCGCCTGGGGCAGGGACTCCCCTCCGACCCAGAGAGGGCAAGCCACCCTTTTCCGACTGAGCACCATGGCCTCAGACTTGGAGGTGCTGATCCCCAAAGATACTGAACACCTAAAATGTACCTGAGTCTCTGGAGGAACTACATTTTTTTCACTCCAGCGGTATTAATTTTTCCAACACCAGAGGTTGGCGCTTAAATGTATCCTGTGTCTCAGCTGGGAGGTGATCTGTCAGCGATGCAGTGTCCCAAATTGTGTTTCAGATATTTCTTCATTAAAAACATTACATTGCATTCTCAAATGACATAAAAGAAACTTGATTGTTTTCACTAACTTATTTTTTTGTCCATCCCGCTTTATTTTTACCCCCCTGCAGAATTTGGTGATGTCCCTCAGCCTCGTGGTCGCCTGGGTGATTCCAGACGTTCCCAAAACCATCGTGGAGCAGCTGAAACGAGAGAAGAAGCTCCTGGTGGATCTTTTCTTAAAGGAAGAGAAGGAAAAATTCCAGCTCATCCAGAGCCTCTTCAACAAGGAGGCCAACAAACAACCAGGCAGCAGCGTGATCCACCCGAGCCAGGGCGCCCCCCTCCCGGGCCGCTACAGCACGCTGCCCCCAGGTTCAACGCAGAGCGGAGACGGCGGGGGTCCGAGAGCAAGGTGTAGGGCCGCCAGCTTCAGCCAGTTCACCAGGAAGTTTCCTCCATCGCCCAGGAGTGAAAATGAGAATTCAAGACACACGGCTGTGTGATGTGTAACACACACACATATACACACACACTCACATTTCCAGACTGGAGAATATGTTGCTTGCGTGATTCGGTCCCTGAATGTCTGGACTGTGTCATTTGTTTTCTGGTGTGACGCAGCAGTTCAGAGATTAAACTATCAGCATCGTTTTGAGTACATTTGAATTTATGTGTCTGTGTGTTTGGATGTGAAAATGGTTGTGTTGTTCCTTCTCACATCGACTGTTCGCCTGATAAAGTGTTATGATTTTTACTTTTTGGTAAAAATAAACTGTTTAGTGGGGCTCACATGCTTCATAGCGTAGACAAGCAATAAACACAGCAGTAGGCTGATCAGTCAGACGTTACATGAACCTGGAGGAGACCGGAGTTGAAGAAAGGACTGTTGACACGTGAACAGACTCATTGAGGAACACTTAATGAACACAGACAGTGTGGTGGACATTGTGGCTCATAAATAGGGCTTAATGAACTTGATGAATTTTCTTCTTTATGTGCTTGTGCTCTTTATTTCTTGTTTTTAACAAAATTTGTAGCAGCTTTGACATTCCACATTTTCTGTACTTTGAATACGTGAACTCTACCAATCGCACACATGAGCCTGGAAGAGCAGATCACTTTCTCTCTTATGCCTCTGACGGTGTTTAAGTAGATTCTCTCAATAGAATTCAGGAACAATGTTGAGTCATTTTATTGTATTGTTGCTGCCAATGGGGCGCACTGTTAAATGCCACTCATAGATTCCAGTCTAAGCTGTAGTTTTAGAAATAGAAGATCTGTGAAGCATTTTTCGTGTTAGACGTGGACTTTTACAGCTCTCTCTCTCTCTCTCTCTCTCTCTCTCTCTCTCTCTCTCTCTCTCTCTCTCTCTCTCTCTCTATCTCTTTCGACCCGTGATGGAGGATTTCTGAATTCATAATGAAAGCCAACACTTTTTCAAACTGTGGATGGGAGTGAACTAGGAATGATCTCACTGTTTTAATGTGAAGGGAACAAATACTTCATCTGTGTTCCTTTATTATGAAATGTCATTCTGTACACTCTGACTTCCTGCAGGTAATAAATCTGGTTCCTGCTGCCCAAACAGAAAAGGTGTGTGTGTCATGTAAGAAGTTACTGGTGTCATGTGACCTTGGCAGCTGACATGGACGTCTTCATGAGAGAGGTGCAATCAACGGATGTTATTTTTATAACTGGACCATCTGTTATAACCAGACATTTCATCCTCCATGTTTCTGACTGATATCATCTTATTCATTCATACTTTTTGTAACTTTCACCCTGTAGCTGCAAACAACTTTTCACATACAGTTCAAATGTACAGTGTGTAGAAATTGGACTAATAAGTCATATCTAACGGTCAGATTCTAAACTGAAACACTCCCTTGCCCGCTCCCCTCCTCCTCCTCCTCCTCCTCCTCCTCCTTCTTCTTCTTCTTCTTCTTCTTCTTCTTCTTCTTCTTCTTCTTCTTCTTCTTCTTCTTCTTCTTCTTCTTCTTCTTCTTCTTCTTCTTCTTCTTCTTCTTCTTCTTCTTCTTCTTCTTCTTCTTCTTCTTCTTCTTCTTCTTCTTCTTCTTTGTTTTCTTCATCTTCATCTTCTGTGGGAGGGGACTTGCTCCTGATGTAGATATAAAATGCCCATTTTAAGTTTTAAAGGAACAAAGACATTTTCATATTCAGGTGATTGTCCTCTTATATAAACATATTAAATATTATTATTCTAACAATTTCTAACAAATCTGTTCTGCTAAATTTGGGTCTAAAAACAACACATGGCACCTTTAAATAGGATTTTTTTGACAGTCATAACTACATTTGGATTCTCCTCTCTTTTTTTGAAGGACAATATTTTGGTGTATTAAGATTGTTTGTGAAATCAAGACTATTTTGTATGTGATTGATTTCACAAAGCAGGGTAGTCAAATAAAAGGAAGGGGCTGAAGAAGTGTTCAAGTGCGTGCGTGCGTGCGTGCGTGCGTGCGTGCGTGCGTGCGTGCGTGCGTGCGTGCGTGCGTGCGTGCGTGCGTGCGTCACATTAAAGTAGAGGGCACTGTCACTGCAGAAAAACAAACAAATAAGTTAAAGGAGCAGTGCAAAAAATGTCAAGCTAATACATCTCTGCTTCTGTGTACATATGCTTGTGTCTGCATGTGTGTGCGTGTGTGTATGTTGTAATGGAACACCAGGTAGTTTTCCTTTTTGAAGAACCGAGCCAACTTGGCTTCCAACCACAACACACCTGAGCTTAACCTCATCGCAGAAAAATGATCTGTGGTTAGGACACACACAAAGTGGATGCTACATGCAAGTGTGTGTGTATATGAATCAAGCTATCTCTTGCATTGACAAAGAGCAAAGCTCGTGTAACTGAATTTATTGGTCTGACGTCTAGGATACTTTTTGATTCCAGTGAAAGCTCCAGGATCCTCCACCATACATCACTCTCTGTCAGCAATTCAAACAGTCTTTTCAGATTACTCTGACTGTTCCTTATAAATTTAACTCTGCAGAAATACCTCAACAACTGTGTCCAATCACAAGCTGCCTACAGGCCGGTGAGACCCTGATGAACCGCAGCTGTTGAGTTGTGGGTGGTGGTGGAAACATTCGTGCCAATCAGCATCCTGAATGTAACATTATGGGATTCACATTCCTGACATTTAACTGCCATGCCCATCTCACTGGTCTTACTACAGCTTTTGTTGAAATGTGTTATAGCTGAAAAGTGGAGCCACAAAGCTGCCTATTGCTGAGTTCAGTGAGCAGCTCCAAAAGGGAAAGCTGCCGTGCTCGGGCGATGATGTAATAACCCACCATTTAGTCATATCCGGATGTGCAGCAGATTTTCTAGATTCATCAATCGGATCTGTTTGATCTGAGTGTGTGTTCTCCAAAGAGGATTATATAATGATGAGGATGACTGTAGTCTACACTCTCATTCAATGAACCTGCTCTGAGGCACGTTAGTATTTGTATTAGAGGCTTGGATTTAGCATGACAAACACTTAGGATCATAGCACAGCGTGATACACAAACCCAGATTCTCTTTCCCTTTAAAAGCAAAGAAGAAAAGGCTCATATGTAAAGTAGGTGAATAGATAAATAAAATGCTGCACATAGAATAGATGTAAAGCAGAAGTACTACTCAATGCAGATAGAACGGATAATTTAATAGTAGAACATATGAGAGGTAAGCCTGTTTGAATAAGTTTTAAAGGTTTTTAGGGCTAGCATAGATCAAGGCAGATGCTAGGAAAGGAAATATGAAGGCTGGAGAGATGAGGGACTGCACGGTGCTGCAGTGCGTAGCGCTGTTGCCTCACAGCTAGAAGGTTCCTGGCTTGAATCCCCGGCTGGGCAGGTGCCTTTCTGTATGGAGTTTGCATGTTCTCCCCGTGCATCCTTAGGTTCTCTCCGGGTACTCTGGCTTCCTCCCACAGTCCAAAAACATGCTCACCAGGTTAATTGGTCACTCTAAATTGCCTGTAGGTGTGAGTGCCTGAATGGTTGTCTGTCTCTCTGTGTTAGCCCTGTGATAGGCTGGAGCCTTCTGCCCGAAGCCAGCTGGGATAGGCTCCAGCCCCCGTGACCCCTAACGGGACAAGCGGTCAAGATAATGGATGGATGGAGAGATGAGAGAACAGAAAAAGTACAGTATACAATCTATTCATGGCAGCAGAAACACTATGAGAATAGCATGAACATTCCTTAGCTTAGAAATTCTACATTTTTCTTTCAGTATGCATTTTAATCAAAAATATTTATCATCACATTCTCTACGTCTTCCAGTATGGTACTAATACTAAACATTAAAAAAGTGTATGATGTGCTTTATCACCTGCTAGGGCTGGGCGATAATTCGATAACAATAATTATTGTGATATAATTTTTCTCAATATAAATATAACGAATGTTCAATAAAAATTAGATATATTTAAACTTGTAATATTTTAACCTGAGACATCCTCTGCTGCGCATTTCTGACACGTTTAATGTCCACCACAACCGTAGGACAACTGGACACTAAATAACTGTGATGCATTCACTGTACTGTGGTGTCGTGGAATTTTCATAGTCTTATATATATGTATGTAAGAATGTTTAACTATTGTATTCTTTCAGTCTAAATGTCATGTTTAGAGTAACTTGTTTCCTATGTCGTCTGTGATGGGCGAGATAGTGTTAGGGTAGTAGTCAAAGTCTCTCCCCCTGCTCCTGTCTTTATCTATGTTATGGCCGACTTACTGTCTCCAGAACTACAGCACAGGTCTTCTTCCTACTTGTTGTGTTCCTATAGTCCAAACATGGTTATCTAACTTTAGTGTCGCCTTCAGAGGGAATAAATACCATGCCAAGGGTTTTGTCTGTCAGAACTGACTTGGCATTGCACTGCACTCTCCTGCCTGTGTACTGTTATGTTATTTCTCCTTGATCAAGTTCTACATAAACTATTTCAACGTAAGCCGTCCGAGTCTCCTGAGTCTTCTGTGTCCAGTGTCCAGTTTGTTGCTAAATTCCATCACATGTGGGAAACAATAATTCAATTCAATTCAATTCAATTTGCTTTATTGGCATGAACAAAGATATGTTATTGCCAAAGCAGATACGATTTAAACACATACTTTACATATATATTGATTACATATTATATGCATTACATATATATACATTACATATGTATTCATTACATATTATGAATATTACACATTAAATATATTACATATGTATTCATTACATATTATATTCATTACATATATATTCATTACATATTATAAATATTACACATTATAAATATTACACATTATATATATATTACATACATATTCATTACATATATTCATTACATATCTATTCATTACATATTATATTCATTACATATATATTCATTACATATTATATTCATTACATATATATTCATTACATATATATTCATTACATATTATATTCATTACAAATATATTCATTACATATATATTCATTACATATTATATTCATTACATATATATTCATTACATATATATTCATTACATATTATATTCATTACAAATATATTCATTACATATATATTCATTACATATATATTCATTACATACATATTCATTACATATTATATTCATTACATATATATTCATTACATATTATATTCATTACATATATATTCATTACATATTATATTCATTACATATATATTCATTACATATTATATTCATTACATATATATTCATTACATATTATATTCATTACATATATATTCATTACATATATATTCCATACATATTATATTCATTACATATATATTCATTACATACATATTCATTACATATTATATTCATTACATATATATTCATTACATATTATATTCATTACATATATATTCATTACATATTATATTCATTACATATATATTCATTACATATATATTCATTACATATATATTCATTGCATATTCATTAGATATTAAATTCATTAGATATTATATTCATTACATATATATTCATTACATATTATAAATATTACACATTATATATGTATTACATATATATTCATTACATATTATATTCATTACATATATATTCATTACATATTATAAATATTACACATTATATATATTACATATATATTCATTAAATATTATATATATTACATATATATTAATTACATATTTTATACGCATTAAAACAATGGTGTCACTCACACAGCATATCTCAATGTCCTCACTTGATGCGGTATGCTCATTAAACCTTCACCTAAAATCAAATATTATGGGATGGTGCGTCCCTCAGGCGTTGTTGTAAATTTAGATAAAATTATGCCATTGATCTCAACCTGAGAAAAAAATAATCTACTAACAAAAAATTCACAAAAATCTAATTTTACACAAGAGACCCGCTTTCTGTCAAAAATGATACATTCAAGAAGTTTATCAGAAAACTAAAACCCAGACACAAGTCAACAAACTGTCTGGTTTCTTCACCTTTCACTTTGGAGCAAAAAGCTGCCTTTAAATTCAAATGAAATAATGATTTGATATTTATCTGGATAATTATCGATATCGACTGGTATGAAAAATGTTATCGTGATAACATCTTTTTTTAATATCACCCAACTCTCCTGCTGAATTTCCAGGCATACTCCCTCCAGTATTTAGACTGATATTTTTAGATTTTCATCTCCACTCCTCTTCTACTATGCTGATGGATGAATATTCAAAAGTGTGAAAAAAGAAGCATGAAAATTAACTTTCTGATTAAAAATTGAATTTAAATTATATTCAAATAAGACATTTAAAAACAGACCGAACCACACTCTCTGTACACACCCGTGTGTCACACACACATCTCCAATTATTAAATGCACTTGCTTCTACAGTAGTTGGGATGGGAGTTGTAATCCGAGGTGCCTGCCGGCCCGGACTTGACTTACCTGCAGATAGACTTTTTCGGGGGGTTTAGTTTGAACATTTAGGGCACTGGAAACCTTACTGAGATTAGTTGTATAAAAAAGCTTCTGCTGAGTTCTTTGCGCGACCTGTCTGTTTGTGCCTTTTTGATAGTCTTGATATCCAAGATTTTGATGTGCAGCTTTTGTTTAGTTGGGAATCCGTTGTAATCGCAGTATACGCTCTTTAATAATGAAACCAATCAAGTCTGTGGGTTTTGGGCAGGATGGCGGGTGGGTCTCCTTTCTTTTCTCTCAGTTAATGTAAATTTTAAAGAGATTTGTTGCCACAGATGTGGGATTTGTGACTGTATTGAAAAGATGACTATTTTCAAGTGCAATGAAAATCAAGTTTTACTTTATGGAAGTTGGATATAGTTGTGTAAATGTCAAATTAAATCAAAAAGGTCCAAAATAGTGTGATAATGTAAGTATGAGTAAACATGACATCACCAAACGGTTTACACTTCAGTGGAAACTTTCACGATATCTAAAGAGAGGGAAGAGTAAGAGGCAGAAAAAAAGAAGAGAAATGTTGAATCATGTCCTGTGGTTAAGTGACTCTGAAACTTTCTAGCTGAATCACTGACAGCGATGTCCCCTCATAGGTGATGTCAGACCTTGAGTCACCTCAGTCTTTTGATGTTTAATTTATGCACTGATGTTCTGATCTGAGATCACTGCTGACTCATGTAAATGTTCGTGCTCACACACCCTGCCCAGTATGAGGAGATGCTCAGTCATGCTTCAGATTTAAAATCGGACTCATCATGCAGACCTGCAGTCGTGGTCTTTTTAGGAAAGTGCCAGAGCGCTACATGAGTAGCTCTTGCACTGGACATCTGCAGATTATTTTTAATTTCATTATCATTTCATCCCTGTATTGAGGAAGAAATCAGAAGTACTGATCACGCTTTCAGTGACAAAGTTAGTGTCAGTGGTGCAGTATCTCATCAACATGATGCACAGGCTTACTTTTATTAAAATGTAATTTTGAGTGTATAGAACTTGTTTAAAACAAAAACATATTCTTAAATTAAAATGTAAAATTGTTCAACAATTGTTGTCTTTTTCCCCCAGACCTTTTGCTCTCGGCAGCTTCCTGTGATCTGTGAATAGAGTCATTTCGTCATGGTTCATTTTTCTAGCGTTTACATGTCTGTTACGTGTGTTCTCTGCCTCTGGCTAATTCCTAGCCTGTCCTGATTTGTCTCAAATCTTCATCAACTATTCTGTTTCTACTCATTCCACTCTTCCAGGAGGGCTCACAAAGATTTGAAAAAGAAACCAAATAAATCTTTACCAAGTTAGTCAAAATGACTATATCACATAAAAATAAAAATCCTTTTTGTTTATCAGATCTAAAGTACAAACATCATAAAACTGTTATAAAAGAGGCAGACACATAAGTACACACTGTTCATTAAATTTACAGCCGTCTCTCTGTGATTTACACTTATTTTAAGGTGTGTTATTGCTGTCAGCAGTTTTCACTCAAGCTCTATTCACAGGCTCCATTTTTCTTAAGCTAGCTAAAGTGAGCTGTTAGCATGTTCCCCCTGTCAAAGCAACTCTGGGACAAAGATGTCAGACGGTGAAATCAATTTTCATGGTGTGTGTCTAAATGTTGACACTTTACATGGTTGAACAATTATAAAGAACTGTGTATAATCGGTTAACATAGACTCAGTACAGTGTGCTTTATGCTAGTCAACGCTCCTGAATCATCCCAGGTGTTTACAATCAGGCTGATCAGCCCTCTGCTCAGGTCACCACAGAGCACAACCAGGAGATGAAGGACAACTTCTCATCTGTGGTCTGGATGATTTGTTGGAACCACAAAGTGCCTGTTTTTTACAGTTCACACATTTCTTTTTATACCGAACTCATACAAAGGACTGTTTTGCCAAGAAGCCCATCATAAGGTCAGTCCATATTTCATTGCTTTTTATCTGCTGGTCGCTGTTTTCTGGCGTTTCAAAAAGACATCACAGTAATATTTTTTTGGAGTATTACTAGGGTGACTTGTCCAGATTAAAGGGAATGCAGCTTTATTTGTATAGCGCATTTTATACACGGGTGCAACTCAATGTGCTTTACATTAAAACATTAAAAGCATTGGAAACATTCAGACAAGCATAAAAGAACATAATTAAAATGAAAAATATAATAAAACAGAAAAGAAAAGGAAAATTAGAATATATTAAAAAATGAAATCAAAATTTGCTTTAAAGTGAGTTAAAATAAGCTAAGATAGGAAGGCAGTGTTAAATAAAAAGGTCTTAGTCTTTGATTTAAAAGAGGTGAGAGTTGGAGCGGACCTACAGCTTTCAGGGAGTGTGTTCCAGATATGTGGTGCATAATGACTAAACGCTGCTTCACCATGTTTCATTCTGACTCTTGGGACTGAAAACAGACCAGTACCTGATGACCTCAGAGGTCCAGATGGTTCATAAAGTAGTAGCAGATCAGCAATTGGGCCTAAACCATTCAGTACTTCATAAACCATCAGCAGGATTTTAAAGTATATTCTCTGACAGACAGGAAGCCAGTGTAGAGATCAAAGAACTGGAGTGTTTTGGTCTATTTTGTTGTTCCTTGTTAGAGGAGTAAAGATAAGCAGATGAAAGGCTAAAAGAGACAGACGTGCCATATCATTGGGAAAAATAAGGATGATTCTCAGGGCCCATGACTTACAGTTGAACATTTTGTTGTGTTAAATTATTAACATGTAGCCAAAGGAGAAAGTTTACTAATAAAAAATGTTTCTTTTTCTTCTTTTATTTAAAAAGGTGACATTCAGAGAGCCTCTGTGTTGCATTTTTGCTTTTATTAGATAGAGCATCTGAGGAGAGGGAAAACAATTTGGGAGTAGAGTAGGGGTTGACATGGACATGCAGCAAAGGGCCAAGACCAGAGTCAAGGAATTTAGCCTTTGTCTATGGGACGCGTGCTTTAACCGCAGAGCTAAACATTCCCTCTTGTGGATCCAGTTTCAAAAGATGGACAGATACGAATGATCTGCAGCCAAACTCATGAGTTACACAAGACAAAGATTGGCCTTGCTTGAGCAAATTACTAAACACAATTTAAATGTATTTCTAGAGCAGTGCAGAATAACATATTGACTTTCCTGCTTCAACCACATATACTTGTTTTGGTTGGTTTGAAGTGCAGAAAGTATTTAGTCTGAACACAGGTGTTAGAGCCGCTTACTGTAACTGTAATCAGATCACGTCTGATGAAAGGTCCACAACAGGGGTAAATAACTTTCAGCTGTTAAAATCACACAAAGCCTCCTCCCCACCGTTTCTGTGATCTCTAATGATCTGCTTTCTTAAATGTTGTTGAGTTTGGACCCTCAGGGCTGCCGTACCAATAGGTGGTCTAATCAGGCAAAGTGAAAACACCTGTGTAACGAACGGTAATCGTGTTTGGAGCCTGAACTGATTAATGAAAGCCAACTGACCCACTTAATAATCAAGAGCACGATGAAACAGATCTAATATTAAGCCAGAGGAGGAAAGTGTTTCTTTTCTGTCGCTGAAAATGAAATTGATGAAATTGTCTCGGGGTGAACAATGGATTGGCCTTTTAAGCTGCTAACTGACTGAAGGCAGAGAAATTGCAGCTAACTGCATTAACAAGTGGAACAAATCAACATAGACGAAACACATGTTCAACTAATAAGCTTACACAGAGCGGAGATATCAAAATGTACAAACCTCTTCTGGTTTGATTGGGCAGAGATTGGAAGATGGTATGTTTTAGGCTGATCTTATGTTGTTTATTTTCTGATAAACACCTTTATTCTTTTTAAAAGGAGACCTAAAATTGTCTGAACTAAAGAGCTTTCTTCATTTACTAATGTATTGATCATATACAATACATCTGCTTGTTTTTTAACCCTTGTGTTTTTTGACTGCCTCTGAGGAACCTTGGAACGGTCCCTTTGGAAGGTGTATCACTAATAAAGTTACTATTATTATTAAAACAACTGATCTACAATTGTTACTTAATTTAACAGGTCATGCACAGCAAACTGAGAGCAGAATGTCCCCTGCAATGTTTGTTATGTAGCACAAAAGCCCAAAATGTAACGGGTAATGTATAGTGAGCAGGTAATTATGCAAATTAGAATCCACACAGAGTGAGAAAGACCCTAAGAGAAAGATAGCGATCAAAAGTTCTCACTGAGCATTGACAACCACACAGTCACACCCATAGACTGTATATAAAATGGACAGCGTCGCTCTGCCTTTTCCGTTGTATGATTTTGAAGCCAAAAAACCCTGTTCCAATGAGCAGCCATTGTGCAGCCAAAGTCTGCACAACAGAGAATTTCTGTGGTTGTCATGGTAATTTCTGTGTTGCAACAGTAATGAGCTCCGCCCTACAGCGTAGCACCACAAGATCCTATGGAGTTTCCCTCTACGGCAGCTGTCAATCAAAGTGAATCCAAGAGTAAAATCCTGTTTTTTAAACTCTAATAACTAACGAAAAAGAAACTTTTCAGAAAAAAGAGGCCTTGAACACAAAACAGTCAAATACTAACTACATATCACCACAGCATATGGATGTAAAACATTTGTACAACGTGTATTTGTTTTTTAAGGTTTGACTGCAGCCCCATTCAAATGAATGGGGGAGACAGAGTTTTTGACATAAACTGCAGCCAGCCACCAGGGGGCAGAGTTTTTGTGGAAGCTTCACCTCCAGCCGAGCGAGCTGCACCCCTGGTCACACCCTCCCCCGTAGTCCGTAACCTCTGCATCATCCTCGACCCCACACTCTCCTTCAAACCACACATCAGGAACGTCACAAAAACATCCTTCTTCCACCTCCGCAACATTGCACGCCTCAGATCCTCTCTCTCCTCCTCTGCTGCAGAAACTCTCATCCATGCCTTCATAACCCTCAGACTGGACTACTGCAACAGTATCCTTTATAGCCTTCCCTCCACTGACCTCCAAAAACTCCAATACGTCCAGAACTCAGCTGCCCGGTTATTCACCCACTCCGCTCCAGAGCCCACATCACACCCAGCACCGAATCCATTTCAAGATCCTGCTCATCACCTACAAAGCCCTCAATAACCTCGCCCCCTCATACCTGACTGACTTCCTCAAACGTCACTCCCCATCTTGCCACCTCAGATCATCAGATGCCAATCTCCCGTCCCCCATCCCCAAGACCAAGCACCGCACTTTGGGGTGCCCCAACTCTCTGGAGCGCTCTCCCTCCACGCATCTGCAACTCTGACTCTCTTCAATCATTTCAAAACCACCTCAAGACCTTCCTGTTCAAAAAAAGTCTACAATACATAACCTCTACTCCCGGCCCACCTCTGTCTTTGTTCTGTTTTATTCATCTGCTTTATTTTTATTTATTTGTAAAGCAACTTTGAGTACCATGTAAAGTGCTAAACAAATCCTATCAATTATTATTATCATTAAAAGCATAAATAAGTTGACACAAAGTATCGAGTGAAAGACGATTTTATTGATTAAGAAATGTTTTAGTTACACAGTTTAAACGTAGTCCTTTCAGTTCTGTAAGAAAGGTGGGTGATAATTTTTTAGGTAAAGTTAAAGTGCCGATTAAAATGATTGTTTTTCTTTATATTAATGGTGATTGACAAAATCTTTCCATATTTTCTTTGCTGTAGATCTTCAATCCCACACACGATGAGGCTCTCCTGGATGTAAACACAGAGGGGGTTAATGGGAACAAAATCATTAGAAGGAAGGGAGGAGTACACTCAGGGAGAGAGTTCATGTTCCATACGTCTGTGACCTCGGGCCATGCTATACCTTACACTGTAAGTCACATTCTCATGTACTCCTTCTTCCTGCTCCTTTTTCTTCCTGTTTTTCTCCTTCTGACACACTGGAAACTCCTGTTCCTCCTCACCTCTCCTCCTACCTTCCCTGTCAGTCGCCCCCTCCCTCTCTCTCTCCCATTCTCTTTCTGTCCACAGCTTTTGTCTTGTTCTCCCTTTTAAGACACACATGAAAGAGTTCCATAGATACATAGATGACGTGAATTCTTTCATGTGTCACTCTGAGAAAATGCCACTGGCCACACCTTGTATATGCACACACACAATCAGTGTACATGTATTTTACACACTGCATGATCCCACAAAAACATGATGACATGTACATTAGTTGTAGGGCTGAACATGCGTACCCACACAGGAATAACAAGGCTTTATGAACAGACAATGTTTTGCACAAGTTTGATTATTTACATTTGCACTCACAAGTCAGGAAGTGTGCAGACAGAGCTGCACAGGAAGTGAAATGTCTTTACACATGTACACATGCAAAATGAAGATCCCAGTCAGGACACACCCTGTTCTTTCCATCTGTGTAAATACATTAACTTTGAAGTGTGAGAGACGGGTGTCACCTTGTTTGTGTATGCATGTGCTACTTACTGATCTTTCCCTCCTGCACGTCAGCTCTCTCCTTCACTCCTTACAACACTGAGTAAGGAATTGCTCAATGAAAGGCATACATTTAGGCTTAGGCTCAAATTGTCCTTGTTCTTACAAATATCTTTGAACACAATTGACGCACCAAATAAAGGCTGGTTGATGAGCTGTTTGAAAGTATTTCGGCCACTGCAGGATGGAGCAGGAGTTTGCATGCTCTCCCTGGGCATGCATGGCGTCTCTCCAGATGTTCTGGCTTCCTCCCTCAATCTAAAAACATGCTTCATAGGTCATTTAGTGACTCCAAATTTCCATTAGGTGTGTGCATTTTCATGAATGGTTGTTTGCCTCTACATGTTAGTCCTGTGATAGACTGGTGACCTGTCCAGGGTGTAACCTGCCTCTCGCCCACTTACAGCTGGGATAGACTCTGGCTCTCTGCAACCTCAAATGGGAGAAGCAGGATAGATAACACATAGATGGAAAGATGGAGCAATTAACCCCAATAGTGCAAAGCTACATTCAAAGTTCTGAAGGCCAGTGTTTTACCAGACAAATGAACAGCTGAAACGTACTGCAGACATGGGGCAACATTAATACTTATTTTGGGGTCTTGCCTCTGGCCTTTGGCCAAAATACTATTCGATCATCATTGGCATCTATTTGATGATTATTCGAATAATCACCCCCCCACACACACAAACACACACCTGTCCCATTAACGTCCCGTTTGTGTGGCAGTCTCGTTAACCAGCTGCAGGATGAGGTGCTGCTAGTAGCTGGCACTGACAGCGTCTGTCTCAATCTGTATGTCGGTGTTTCTGTGACGCGGCGTGGCGTGTGTGTTTACATCATACAGCCATGTTCAGTCTCTGGAAATACATGTGTAGTAGTGTGACATTCAGAAACGGAGAAAATCACAGCTACTTTCATTAATGTTTTCTTCTTCTTTTGCTATCTAATGCAGTTAGCATTCTTCTTCTTCTGACACTTAATGTGGTTAGCAAACAGCTTTAAGACGCTGTGTTGCCACCGTCTGGCTAGAATACCGTATTACAACCAGGCACTGGTGAAAAGATGAAAATTTGTACTTCTAAAATGAGAAAATATTCAAAGTAACTCTACGATTTTTACTAAGTGAACTAATGTTCCAATATTCAAAAATCATTGCCCAGCCCTAGCCTGTACTTGCTGAAATAAAGGCTGGACAAACTCTTAAGCTAGATTTGAAAAAAAAAAAACATTTTCAGGCCCTTCTTTCAGTTCTGCTCCCCTAAAACGCTTCTCAAGAACACATCAAGAGGAGGGCAGTGCATTGTTATTTTTGCTGACTGTGTCACATTGCTAGCTCGCAGGCTCTCGCTATCCGGTAATTTAGTTGGAAGTCGCCTGTGTCATGCAATCCATATCTGGGCCCAAACGCTTTCCATTAAACACTTGCTCTCCTCTGCGTTATGTGTTGACTTGTGAATTTAAAGCCAATACATTATCAAAACACATGGTTAGCATGTACATCTGTAAAGTCGGACATCCAACACTGAGAACTTAAGTCAGCCTAGCTAATCCAGAATCTGGATTAGCTTGCAAGCTCAACTAAAATATTCAGTGGACAAGCACCTCTGGAATTCACAGATGTATCATCAATTTAGTTAAAAGCATGCTGCTGTCAAGGAATATAGCAATTCACCATATCTCTGCCTCCCCACACCCAACCTGTCTGACCTCAACAACAGAGCCATCATACGCAGAGCACGGACTATAACACTGGACCCCCAACACCCCCTCTACTCAGTCTTCACACTACTCCCCTCCAGTCGCAGATACAGATCCCCTTACTGTAGGTGAGCCCTGTTTGGCAGAAGCTTCGTCCCATCGGCCACTGCACTGCTAAATAGAATGCCACTGTAATGTATAAAATAAAATGTATTATTATTATAATGTGTCCGGTGTGTTTATATGTGTCCTGTGTGTTCATATGTGTCCTGTGTGTTCATATGTGTTCGGTGTGTTCTATATGTGTCCAGTGTGCTCGCATGTGTCCGGTGTGTATATATGTAGGATGAGGTGCACCATTGCTGTGAGGCTGGGTGGATGTTTATTGTTTATTGTGTTCATACATGTATTCCTGTACAGACGGTGGCAACAAATCTCCTTATTAAGGACAAATAAAGATCTATCTATCTATCTATCTATCTATCTATCTATCTATCTATCTATCTATCTATCTATCTATCTATCTATCTATCTATCTATCTATCTATCTATCTATCTATCTATCTAAATACTGAGTTTTCAACAGTTAGCACAACTCAAAATTGTGTGTTTTGGTACTTCTTACCTTTTACGTATGCTGGAGCTGAATTGTAAGACTGTCTTGGGAACAAATCATTGCAAGTGGACAAAATCCAGGCATCTGATGTGTAAAGATTCAGCTCCAGAGAAAATAGAAATCTGACTGGATGTGAACCTTTTTTTCTGATTAGGATAAACGTTGCTCTCTCTCTCTGGGAATGGTGGACTCTTCTGTCTGTACACCAAGTTGACTTTGAAGCTTCATCCATCAGATTTATTCATGTCACTGTCTATTTTCTGCCATCTTCCTCTGCTCAACATTTACCATAGAAGGCCACAGTGAGCCGGACTCTCAGGAGCTCTTCAACCTTTAGATAGACAGACTCTCCTGGAGTTATTAATAAAGACAACTACATGGATTTACACATAAATAACCAATCACAAATAGATAAACGGACCAAACACACATCTCACCATCATAAGGACATTCACTATATTAGAGTTAGAGCCTTAGATTTATGTGGGTTTGATAAATCACTCAGAATCTGAACACGTTTACCACAACTCATTGAGTCTGAAACTATTTCAGCAAGATTCCTCAGAATATGTTTTTCAAATTATGTTTTATGGCCCAATAATGTCTCGCAGGCCTCTTCTTTTTCTCACTGGGAAACAGAACAACACAGAGCTTTAACTTTACAACAAACAAAGATTAATCATGGGGTTAATTTTGTCTTCTGACTCACTTTCATCCACCAAGCTGTGACACGGTAAAATAATGGAGATATTGAGCCTTGAGTTTTACGACACCACTTCAGATCCAGAAAATTGAGAACAGCTTCATAATCTCATAACAGGATCCAGCTTTATGCGGAGGACTTTGAACTCAGCTCAGATAAAACAATTGTTCCTGTTTCAGTTCTCCTAAGTTAACTCAATCATTTTAGTCTACACCACAAGAAGTGGTTTGACATTTTATTCACTTACTGGAGGAAAAAGCAAACCACAATACCAATCTAGGGACAGTTTGGGTTTTTTGAAGTGGGGTTGTAAGAGCTACTTGTTGTGTAAGTGTAACACACACAGCTTGGCCCCTTATGTGAGGAACCAGGCATCAACCACTGCAGAAGGGGACATGAGTCTGGTTCTGCTTGAGATGTCTACCTGTTAATGGAAGTTTTTCCTTGCCGCTGTAACTAGCTAAATGCTGCATGGTGCTTTGCTCATGGTGTAAGTAAGCCTTAAGATGAGACTGGATATTATCCTGTCTTGATGTTGGGTGTTTGTTAATAATAGGACATAGATACAGTCTATACCTCCTCTGATTGTAAAGAGTCTTCAGATAACATTTCTTGCAATTTGGTGCTGTATAAATAAAGATTGATTTATTGAGATGTAGTCATCTGTTCCACTTTGCCCCAGAAATCTACACATCAGCCTCTGAGTTCCCCCACCTGCAGTGCAACGATCAGCTGTTTGAGTCTATGATGTGCTAGTCAACATGACTTTTGTTCAGTACGCTGGTATATCATGAATTTATTTTATATTTTAGTGCATTTCAGTTTGACATAACTTCATAAATCCATAGAAAACCTCAGAATGAGAAAACTATTTAGATGGGATTTTACTGGAAGTTATGTACTGTAGAGGTTTAGGCTGGGAGCCATGCCCAGCCCTCAGGATGTTTTTTGCTTCCTTTTTTTCACTAGTATTTCCATTTAGCCTATACCTTGGGCCATCTCAAGATGATAATGAGCACTCTCAACTCAGCGCTGTTTGGTCGTGAGGGGCCAAAACCCCCCGTTTTAAAAAAATGCTCCTAGCATGATAATGTAAATCTAAAAAAAGAAGTGTTAAATTGCATTCTTTGATATCCAAGTATGAAATGTGGCATAGAGTATCCTGACAGTATCCTGATTTGAAAAAACTGCCCAACTTTGTAAGTTTCAATCAGAGATCTAGATGACTAGATGAGCTGGGCGAGACCCTGCATATGGAAAAGCTTAGATTCAAGAATGCAGGAAGGAAGAGAGTATTTGATAAGGCATGGGGACTAGTGCTGAGACACTTGAGGGGTCTGGGAGAGAATGTTGGTGGGATGAGAGATTAAGAATAACCCTGTAACACTGATGGCTGTGTGTTCTATCTGCTTTAATCTATCATTTAATGACTTGAACTTTGTTTCTATTTATTTTTACCCTCTAACGTGAATTTTGATTTTACATTTTTTTTTCTTCTTCTGCCCATTACTATGTACAAAATCCGCTAAATACTATTCATCACTATTACTATGAGGCCGCTGCTATGTTGTTATAAGAAAATAGAAAAATACGATTGCTTTTGTTTGTCAAATGTGAACTGTATACAATGATAATGCACAATAAAAAAAAATAAAAAAAAATAAAAAAGAGATCTAGATGACCTCTGTATCTTAAATACTACACTTCCTGTGGCCATAAATACTTCACCATACCCCAAGTCAGAAAGAACAGAATTTCCAGTGTCCAGCATTCCAGATGGAGGTTAGCCTGTTACCAGAATCTAACACTGCCTTCATATATTCTGCTTTTACTGCTATCTGAGGTGGAGAACATAAAAAGTAATCTTTGCCCATTACTTTTTCAATCACTATTTTTGCATCAAGACTTTAGGAAGTTAGTTTGTGGACTTTACAAATGCTGTAAATCACAATGGAAGTGTTTAATAACTTCCACATTAAATACATCCATTATATAAATCTCAATAGAATATCAGACGCAGTTTGTTATCTGAGGGAGCAAAGTTGAAACCGTCCTTCATGACGGTTTCCATTTGGTTCAGCAAAGTCCACAGCGTGCAGTTTCTGTGCAGCTGCGTTGCTGTTTTTAGTACCATCGGGTTTGGCGATTGCAATCCTCTTGGTTACTGGTTCCGTGGTTGAGCTCAGCCTATACAGAAAACAATGTCTGCAACCAATTCATTTAGAGTCATGCCACCCTCCTCCACTGGTCACATATTGTTTCAAAGGAATCTCTTCAATCAAACCAGCATCCACTCTGTTTGTATGCCTAAAAGTACACCACAGTTTTCCTCAAATGCATGATGATGACATAATGAGGGAAGAAAGCACTTAAAAAGTGGCGCCACCAGTCTGATCCACATTGCTTTATATCCCATTATGCTTTTCACAATAACATGGTTGCTTGTATGGACAATGCATAGAGGCAAACGTTCAGTAACATCAGGTCGTATGCAGCAGGTGATGGTGAGGCCGCTGCACTGGTAGCCATGTGAACTGGTTGATCTGTTTGCTGTTTGTTTACCTGAAGATTGTGTTTGATTTGGACTCTTTCAAATAGGGATGCAAATTTCAAGTATTTTCCATGATCGATCTTTGGAAATGTTAACGATCAATTATCGATTAATCCTTAAAAAAAAATCCTTCAAAACACAATGTATATAACTGACAGTATTGAATATCTACGGATCATATTGAGGTGTTCAAAATGTTAAACATGCTAAATATCAACATGTAGAGCAGGCTCATAATCTCTGCGGACATACAGTCATAAAAGTGAAGGCTCAGACTTCAACAAGGGAACTGAACAGAAACATATTTCAGACTCACAGTGTCCAGTTTTCTGTCTACTCGTTCTTATTGAGAAAAATAAGTATGTGAACGTGGTCAGGTATCAGCCGGGAGCGCAACCGGGTCATAATCAGTCCGGCGACAGAGACAAAAAGCACTCATGGAGACCTGTCACTCAGCTGCAGCCCCCAGCTGAGCGTCTCCACTGTGAGCAACACCTTCAGTCAGCTGATTCACATCCAAACATGCTTTAAACTTAAAACACCTCCCTGATAGCTGAACCAAATATAAGACCACATGATGTTTGTTCCATGTGATAGAAAATCAAAACAAAAAAATGTGTTGGAGTAAGTTCTTAACAATCAATTAATCGATACTGGATTAATTGTTGACATCCCTACAATCAAAGTAACACATTGACCAGATCACTCAGAGTAGAAATATTAGATCACTTAGATAACCAGGAGGAATCTGTATGCCTTTTAAAATGGCAGTTCAACAGTCCCTCCAGGAATTTGCAATTTCGCAACCGCAACTATCAACGCAAATTCAACCAATCAGCGCGATTTTTGCGCGGCCTTGCAATTTTATACAATCACCTCAACTTTCCCGCAAATTTGACCAATCACCTTAACCTCAGCCCCTGTACGTCATCGGTTTCATCATCAATTTCCCTTCCTTGGAACATAAACGTAAGTCCTCACTTGATCGGCACTTTTCAACAGCAAAACACGCACAGAGAACGGGTGAAAAGAGAGGACAGCAGGCAGGACAAGTGACGATGACGACGTTGTTATTTATAGATACTAGAGTTATTATCTGAGGGCGTCAGTGTTAGCTTGGTCACCTACCTGCAGCAGGTGTGCTTTATGAACCAGCTCTCCCTGCCTCCATGCATCTGTCTCATCTTCATTGATGATTTTTACCCCCGGTGTGCGTTAGTGACAAAGACACAATCGAGGGACGTCTGTTTAAAGGTGACATATCATGCAAAATGGACTTTTTAATGGTTCTCTACCTGAAATATGTTTACCTGGCATGTCTACAAACCCCCGAGAATGAAAAAAATCCATTCTGCCCCTGTTCTGATTTCTCCACCTTTCTGTAAATGTGTGTGAAACGAGCCATTTCAGACTTCCGTGTTTTTGTTACGTAACAACAATATCCGGTCTGTCACGGAGTCAGAGCTCGGAGCTTGTTCAGCCCATAGACTGTATAAAATACAACTCAACCCCTCCTCTGTTTTTCATTCCCTGCACAAATGTGTGCTAACAAGGAGCTTAGGAGGGAGGCATGCTAGTTGTAGGCTGTCTTAATAAACACAAAGGTCGGTTTTACTCCCCACGTCTGCAGATTTGATGATCTAGTGGATGATTTCTATTTATCATGGATAAGTGCTAGCGCTAGTTAGCATAGCTGCATAGCGTAGCTGTAGCTGTGTACCAAGACACACGTCTACATACTGGCAAATCAAACTACAAGTAACACAGAATCTGTGACCAATCCTTCAGAAAAGGTCCCGCTGCCTTTCTGGCAGAGGTCGGTTTTACTCCCCACGTCTGCAGATTTGAAGATCTAGTGGATGATTTTTATTTGTCATGGATAAGTGCTAGCGCTAATTAGCATAGCTACATAGCTACATGTTCATAGCTGTAGCTGTGTACCAAGACACACGTCGACATACTGACAAATAAAACAACAAGAAACACTAAATCTGTGACCAATCCTTCAGAAAGAATCTTGCTGCCTTTCTGGTAGAGGTCGGTTTTACTCCCCGCGTCTGCAGATTTGAAGATCTAGTGGATGATTTTTATTTATCATGGATAAGTGCTAGCGCTAGTTAGCATAGCCACATAGCTACATGCTCGTAGCTGTGTACCAAGACACACCTCGACATACTGATAAATTAAACAACAAGAAACACTAAATCTTTGACCAATCCTTCAGAAAGGTCCTGCTACAGGCGCCTCTCCATCAGGATCAGATTCTGGATCAGATTCAGAGGGTTGAAGTAAGGCGATCTCTGAGCAGCCGTGTATATTCAGCCAACATGTAAACATTAGATCAACGTGCTGGAGAGCCGAGGCCCATCCATTTCCGGAGGGGGCGTGGTCAGAGGGAAAACAGAGTGTTCTGAGGAGGACTGAAGAAGAGGGCTTTTCAGGCATGCCAAAATCTGATTTCAAAGTGTTTTTTTGAGCATAAACTTTAAAGACATGTTTTGGGGACCTCTTAGACCAATATATATTGATGAAAAAAGCGTGATATGTCACCTTTAATATTTGAAGTTTTTGCCGCCATTACCGTGAAAAGCTCTGTGTCTACAGCTTGATTGAATCCAGTTCGGTGAAACATCAGACACGTTTAGTTAGTTTTGATAAACTCCTTGTCATCAA
The DNA here is from genome assembly GCF_009762535.1 of Notolabrus celidotus. Taxonomy (NCBI): domain Eukaryota; kingdom Metazoa; phylum Chordata; class Actinopteri; order Labriformes; family Labridae; genus Notolabrus; species Notolabrus celidotus. The sequence goes on from NC_048292.1 coordinate 24,930,705, forward strand.
AGATGCAGATGCATTTCAGAGTGCCGTGAACTGACTAACTGTCCAGTGCCTCTGTCACTGCAGTTGCATTCAGGGATCGTCGTAAATATGCAAAACAGTCCTTTAATGGCATTTTTCTGTGAATCAAGAGAATTTAAATACAGACACTGTGGTCACAGAGAGAATGTTTTCTGAAAACAACTGTAACTTAGCGTATTTACTTGCCCCTGAGATGTTATTGGGGGAAAAAAGAAAAAAAAACGCAACTTTCACCGCAATTTTTCCAAAAAGCTGTTGCAAAATCAGGCTTTTTGGGCTGCAACAATCACACAAAAAAATCCCGCGAAATCCTGGAGGGACTGATTAAAGCTGAAAATGATCAAAAATAAGAACAAGTTTTCCGTTTTTTTCAAGCAGGTGTTAAGATGTATGTGGATGACTTTTTAAGGAAAGGAACCAGCTCAGTGCTGCAGTGGACTTCTGGGAACTCTTGGGGTTATTTAAGGTCTGGATTAATCGATTTTGTCTTATATCTGTGAAAAATACGGACCCTTTGTTCCTTTTGCCAAATCCGAAATCAGTCTCTATCATCATTTGGATCAACATCTGTGACATTTTAAATTCTCACAGCTCCAAAGCTCCTCAGGAAGAAACTTCCACTGAGTCCACTTAAAGCTCCTTTAGCTCTAATCCCTGGATTAAAAAAAAATCTTTATCAGATTGTCTCATTCATGAGTAACAAAAGGTCTCATGTGATATAATGATCATTTATTGATATTTTAATACAACATTTAGCATGTTTTTGATGAGTCAGTCTCTTGTGTAGTGAACTACATCCTGGTGAGAAGCTGGTTGGCTGTAAGGATGGCGGTGCTGACCTCCTGTCCTGACTCCTCCACAAGCACCTTCCTTTGGAACTCCTGCAGGGTGGAAAACAGGGTTATGAAAATGAATGTTGAAACAAAGTATCTTTAACTGGTCTCTATTAAGAAGATATCGACCAATTAGTGAGCCAGAATATACACTTAAATGTAAAATGTGCCACAGTAAGATAAAAAGCTGAAATAAAACAGAAATATATAAAACATAAAAGCACAAACTGGATGCTGTATTCAAAACATATGAAACAAATGAAACATATAAAACACATAAAAAGCAGTAAAAGACATAAAAAACTATAAAAAGAATCCAATCAAATCATCATGAAATCAGAGATCACACAACTCTCATGCTGTTAATATCTCACTTTAGAGTTTAAGAGACTGGGACAATAATTCAGCCTCACATCATCTCTGTAAAATAAATATGAATCTTTGACTTATTAACTTGTCTCTTGAACTTATTACTGTAAACGTAAGAGCAATCTGCAGCCATTCACTGATAAAAAAGAAAACCTCTGTGTGGCACCCAAACCCCCAGAGATTACCCTCTGTGGCCCTCATGTTGCTGAATTTATCCCTGACTAAAGAGTTACTGACAGGCCTTTAACCAGCGCCTGATCAATTACACTTAACTACAACCGTCTGTAACTCGATGAAGAAGGCCAGGAACTCCCAACAGCTGATAAATAGTTTTTCTCTGATCTTTAAAAAGCTTTTGTGTTCTGCAGGAGCTTTGAAACCTTACACGCCTCATGACAAATGAAGACATCAAACTGTGGAGGTTAATTCAGCAAGTCACACATGTCACACAGACACGGGGGATGAGTTGTGTGCTGTGTGTTTGACAGCTGAACTGCAGCTATGTTTCAGATTATGATGTCTGTATATTGTGTGTGTGTGTGTGTGTGTGTGGGTGGGGGGGGGGGGGGGGGGGGGGCTTACCCTGAATCTCCTCAGTCTTGCCAGCCTGTCTTGCAGAGTCTTCTCCTGACTGGAGGTCACGTTTGCCACATGAGTCCTCCACTGCTGCTCCTTCTCCTGAAAACAAGTTACATGCACCATTAAGGGCATGTTGAAGGCAGATCCTGCTTCATGATCTATTTTGTTATAAATAGAACTGTCATTTGAATTAGAGAAGACCTAAACCAGTGATTAAGATCACACTCATGAGGGCGGTCCCATAGGAAAAGAAATTGAGAGAGGAGATCTCAAAAGTGTTTCATTTATGTCTCCTAGACAACAATGAGATCTGTTTGAAAGCAAAATGAGACTATAGCTTATGTCTCCTGTTTCTCATTCTTGCCTCCAGAAAAAAAGTTGCAGAAAGTCTCAGCTTAGTCTCCCTTTCAGTTCAAAAGGAGATCTCATCAAAATCTGAAATGATTCTCAGGTATTTCTCAAGTGTTGTGACTCCTTTTGAGCTCAGGTGGAGAAATCAGGGAGCTCTCTCAATTTAACCTCATCCATTTGTTTCAGTCTGACTCAGTTTTTGAGTCTCAAGTTGAGCTCAGATGGAGCAAAGAAAGAGCCTGAGAGAGAAAATGCAAAAGATCTCTATCTTTTGCATTTTCATACCAGGTATGACAGACCATTTATTTAATATACGGGCCGCAAAAAGGGCTGACCAGATTTAGCCAGATTATTACAATTAAAGGGGTGGATTCTTTAGGGCGCTGGTGGCCTAGCGGTCTAAGCGCCCCACAGGCTACAGTCCTCATCGCAGGGGTCGCCTGCTCGATTCCCGGCCGGTTGACCATTTCCTGCATGTCTTCCCCCGCTCACTACTCCCCACATTTCCTGTCTCTCTTCAGCTGTCCTGTCAAATAAAGGCCAAACAAAGAGAAGAAAATTAATGAGATCTCTCATTTAAGTCTCAAATAAGACTCATGTCATGGTCTCAACTATTTCTCCTAGTGAATTTTAGGAGACACTAAAGAGAAACCAATGAGAACAATTTGAAACTTGAATGAGGCTGAAGTGAAAATCTCAATTTTGTCTCCCGTGACTTAGAAGAGAAAGCCTTGAGCAGTAACATTTTCCTCTGGGGTGCTTAAAGAGTTAATACATTGAGTTAGTAAAAGGGTTATTTCTGGTCCCCCCTAATTTAATTTGACTTATTTTTGGAACCTGGACACGTTGATTGATTCATTTTTTCACATGATATTAATTTGTCTATATAATCATAACTCTTGATATGTTAATGCCTTTATTGGAGCTGCTCAGAGGTCACTTTGTCTGAGGTCAAGTGGACCATGCCATGACCGAGCACCATTCATCACGAGATTAGACTTTGCATTGGAAGAATTGCAAGTTACTCTTGATATTTATGACTTATCTGGTTTTCTATTTCTAGCACGAAGAGACAGAGGCTTGTGACATTCCAACCTGCTGGGTGCCTTAAGAATAAAGGCCAAAAATCGTTTCAAATTGCATGATATCTTCAGTAAATGCATCAACAGGTCTAGCTAGCACAGCTGAGAATGTGGTCTGGTTGTAAAATCACTGTTCTTCATTCATATATAGGGCACAGTTGGCGTAGTGGTTTAAGACCATGTATCTTGTATACAGACGCGATAGTCCTTGCCACAGTTGTTGGTTTGACCATTTGTTTCATGTTTTCCCCACATTTCCTGTCTCTCTTAAGGTGTCCTGTCCAATAAAAGTTGTGCAGAGTTAACGGGCTACCAGCATGTCTGTTCAGTTAAATTGCATGTTCACAGGGAAAACTGGCCGTCCTTTGTCACTTTATGGCAATGAGGGGCAGATAAATAAATAAGGTTAAAAGCTTTCAATTCATCCCTCCCTATGCAGGATTAAGAATATTCGGCACTTGTTCAAGAAGATGCTTGTTATGCATGCACAAAATGTTCTTCTATGGTGATATGACGGGCTGACTACACATTATCGCCACCCACTGGGCTGGTATGCTTATGGAGCATTTTAAACAATGTCTCCGTTGTCATGCGGACATGATTTTTTTAACGGGAGGAAAACCTCAGTTTTCAAAAATACCCGCCTACGTGTGGACAAAGGTTGAGATTCTTTCCATGTTTAATAGAGTCAGTAAAAACGGCACACAGAATAGGAAACATGTAAAGATTAAGTGCTGTATCATAAAGCACTATCAATATAATGCTCCATAATAAAGAAGATCAGATAGCAGGATTCAATTTTGCAGCTGCAAACCAGCAATGTGCAGACAAAAAAAGTCTGTTGACAAAGAAAACACCCACAATCCCTCACACCAAATCCTCAGTAATATCTTAAAGCTCTGTAGGATAATCCAGAGGGTTACAAAGTTCCTGTGGAGCAGTGATATAACAGAGCATACATTCTGTCAGGGCTTCACCTCTGAGCCACAAGTAGGCGTCTTCATGTATGTGTCGAGGTGTGTGTGAGTCATTGAGAAGTGTGAGGCCCTTTGGATGTGGATCCTTGACCTCAGAGTTGGACTCAGTATTATTCTCATGGATCTGGTTTCCTACTGTGTGTTTGTGTGTGAACTCTTTGAGGTGTGTGTATGATAGACTTTTTTTTTTTTACAGATGGGATACATATGAGGGCCAAGCCAGTCATTCTCTGTGGACAGCGCCTGTCATCAATTAACATTTCTGACATGCTGTGTGTGTGTGTGTGTGTGTGTGTGTGTGTGCGTGCGTGTGTGTGTGTGTGTGTGTGTGTGTGTGTGTGTGTGTGTGTGTGTGTGTGTAGCTGTGTGTGTGTGTGTGTGTGTGTGTGTGTGTGTGTGTGTACGTTCAGCATGTAATTGGGGAGGTAACGCTTTAACTGCTTTCACCTTCACTCCAGATGTGTCAGAAAGTCTTCCTCTGTAAACTGACATTAAACACTCCCTTGCTAACATCAACTTCCTTCACACATTGCCACCTCCCCAACGCATGCACACACATACACATACACACACACACACCGAGTCAGTCAAACAATCGGGACATTCTTTCTGAAAGTCTTTGGGTTAAAAACGAGTGTTTGGACCTTTGAATGATGACTTTTCTCATGTAATACACTCTTGTGTCTTCATGGTGTGTGAGGTGGGAGTAGCACAAATTGACTTTAAATGGCGATCAGTGTCAAATTGACAAATTAAGCTAATGCTTCTTTCCGCCTCTGATTCAGTAACAACATCATCAAGGCAATTAGCCATCTGGCCAGTGGTGCAGGTTGTGGACTTGAGTGTGCAGAGCAGTCAGAGGGTCTGCAGGTCAAAATGAATCTGTCTGCAAAAGTTTGAAAAGGTCCCAACAGAGCCATCCATAACATTTACACAGACCCACTGTGTCATACTGTTGACATTCCTGAACCATTCATAAACTTTGGTGGAAAATTACAACTGCTTTTTATTCTTTCACCGGCAGTTTTGTAACTTGGGCTGAAACTAATATGATGGGTCCAACAGCAGCTTATGTAACTTGAATAAAGTGCAGCTATATAAGCCTAATACTAGATTGTTAAGACTAATTTTGTTCCTTAGAAGAAGAAATGTATATAATAAATGGCTCCTCGCTGCTAAATGAAGATCTTTTTCTTAGGTTTTGATTTTATATACAATTTTGCAGAGCGTTTGTGATGAAATGTTAAATAATATATTTGGAGTGCAGATCTTTGTCAGCAGATTTTTCACAAAGTAGAAAGTTTATAAAACATTGGCATGTATTTTTGTTGGCTTTGTCATGTTTGTACAAATGTAAATGTCAGAAAAGGGGGATCATTATTGACCTCCTGATTGAGCTGGCTCATTCTACTCTTGCCTGTCCAGTACAGGAAAAGGTTGGGTCTGGTTTATGTTGCTTTCCCCCTCTGTGTTTAACTTTACTGTCATTTAGATGGTAAAAAGACCGAACTTGTATAACACTTTTCTTGTCTTCTGACCACTTACAGTGCTTTATTTCTTCATGTCACATCCACTCATTCACACATTCATCCACTGATGGCAGAGGCTGCTATGTAAAGTGCCTACTAATGCCATTATCACAGGTTTATCATAGACTGCATGAAACATGGACATCGTCTCAAGGCTCTAGGCTCAAGACTGTTTCTGAAGAGTTTTCTGAAGCAAGATGATCGTATTTGACATGTTGGGGATGCTCACTCACTCACTTTTTATCATCCTGACCAAGCAACAGACAAAGAAGTGAAGCTCAGGTGGTCTTCCTTGCAAACAGCCACAACCTGTGACATGACCTGTCACTCGAATCAATCTCTCCCCTAATGTGCAAATCTATGCAAAACTCTAAGTGTTAGTATAAAACCAGAACAGTTATAAATACATTCACTCTCCATATAATGTGTTTGAACAACCAAAATAGGTTTTCCCAGGCTTCAGAAATGTTAAACTCTGTTGTAAAAAAAGGCATTTTAACATGTGTTGATGGGTCTATGAGGGCTTTTGGAGCCAGCCTCTAGTGGACACTTGGGAAACTGCAGTATTCTGTACGCTGTCATTGGTTTCACTTTTGAACACCAAAGGTTGCCGATTGATATTTATGCGCTGCTGGCACTTGGGAGCAATTTGGGGTTCAGCAAGTTGTCCAAGGACAAGTAGACATGTGGACTGAACCACTGACCTTCTGATAAAGAGATGACTGACTCTACCACTGAGCCACAGCTTTCCATAGGGCTACTTACTTCCAATATATTACAAACAGTTCAGAAAATCTGTCATGGAGGTTGATGTAGAAGAAGAGGTAGCTTGAAGTCTTTTAACATTCTTTGCAGCTTTTGGTTCAATGTCGTCCATTAGTCCATTGGCGGTATGACATGCGTACAGTTCTCACAATGCATGCACTCCATGAGTTTAGTTGTCTAATTTGCAAAGTATAAAAGATACCAGGTGGTTTGGAGAAACTTTAACTGGAGAAAGTTGTGGTGGAAATATGGGGTCCAGATGGATGTGGTGATGATGCAAAGAAAAAATATTTTGAGTGTAACCATTGAAATACATATATCAAAGAATGAGGGCTTTCTCCAAGTGTAGTCATGGTATAATAAATCCAGTGAATGTTATCAACGGTATGACTTCCTCATGTCTCATTACATTTGGAGAAAAGAGTAGAAGTTGATGCCAGAAGCTTATGTAAGTCTCTAATCAAAGCAATTACACAAAAATGCTTTTCCTGCATTTTAAAAAAAACGATAAATCACTGTTGCATTTTATGTTACATAACAAACCCTCCCAGAAGGAGCTGGTTTAGCCTCTTTGGGACCATTAACAAGTCCCCTTAAGCCTTTCTTCAGGAAAACTAAATTGAAAATGACAAAAGAATGCACCTCGGTCATGATTTGGGATTGTTTTTTTCATCAGTAAATGCTGGTAAGTCACGTTTGAGCGTTCGGTTAAGAAACATGACTTTCTGTTTCTGGAATCCTTCAGGCTCAACTTTGGTGTTCCAGTGGTGAGTGAGATTGTAGCCATGGTAGTTGTTGGCCATAAGTAAGTTCATCTATGTGTGTGTTATTGTGTGTGTGTATGCAATCCATGTTCATGTTTTAGGCTGCTTGTTTGCATTAGTACACACGTACAGTGTGTGTCTGCAGGGGCATGTGAGTGCACGTCAGGGGGTCATGTATGTGTTTAGTCCTTGTGTGACTGAGGTTAAGTAAGTGTAAATCAGAAAGAACATTCCATACTGAGGTGAGAGTGACTGTCCTCTCTATCAGGGTAAATGCTGTCATCCACTTCCTGCCTGATGTGTGTGAGTGTGTGTGTGTGTGTGTGTGTGTGTGTGTGAGTGTGTGTGTGTGTGTGTGTGTCTGTGTGTGTTTGTGTGTGTATGTGCAGCGGGAACACCGAAAACAACAGCCCACGTCCCCCGCTGACCTCACACACTTGTCAGAAACAGGGCGGCTGCCCAAAGCACCCACAGCTGTTTTCTGTGTGTGTGTGTGTGTGTGTGTGTATGTGTGTGTGTGTGAATGTGTGTGTGTGTGTGTGCACGTGCGTGCAAATTCCATGTCAATGAGGATGTGAAACTGTTTTAGCAACTGTGTGTTTGATTGTTTTCAATTCATGTACGAGCTGAACATGCTTCGTTTTGATGCCAGATGTGTTCCTCTGCTGTTAAAAAGTGTGCTCCAGCATGTCTGTGTGTGTGTGTGTCTGTGTGTGTGTGTGTGTGTGTGTGTGTGTGTGTGTGTGCGTGCGTTTGCATGTGTGTTGTGAGTGACTGAGAGGCTCAGCCCTTGATAGCGAGCCAAAGTTAGGCTTTCTGATTCGTCGTTTTCCATGGAAGTGAATCTGATTTAGCCGTGAGCGATGAAGTGGACCTCGACGGTAAATTAACACTCATTGATTGGGCGTCACTCTACTGCCGGTCTGCCTGATAGTTCAGCGCACTGTTTCCATTAGTTGATTATAAACTCCTGCTTTAATGAAATGTTAAGCACAGTGTCTTTAAATGTAATAAAAAAATCAGGGCTCTCCACAGAGAGGATAAACCAGAAAACAAAAACCGGACGATGCTTCAGTTACAGAAAAATCATTTGTCTGCTGCTGTCTGAGTCCAGGAACAAAATGCCCGGTTGAAAACTTATTCAGAAGTTCTTGAAACACAAAATTAAAACAATTAGAGATCAAGCGCTGAAATCCAAAACCTCAAGTTGTTTGTTTCCTTCAGGGTTTTGTTTCCAGTATACTGCATAAATCAGTCACCACAGGGAGGGAGGATCTGTCATAACAACCAATCAGCTGCACTCACTACTGGATGACTACTGGTTGCAACCTGTGTGTGTGTTTCTGTGTATGTATATGTGTTTGGTTGATCAGTATTGGCAAGACTGAGTACTCAGGACAATCAAAAGAGAGCTCTTCAGGCTGATTTGGTGTAATTGGTTGAAATCCTGCGTGCAGTGCCGATGGCTGCTTGTGCTGAAGCAATGTAGTCAAACAAATACAGACATGCAGAGTGTGTATCGTGTGTGTGTTCACCTTTCTGCTCTCTTCTATTTCCCGGAGTCTCTCTTTTTCTTTCTGCTCCCTCTCCTGTCGCCAGCGGATCTAAAACACACACACACACATTCACACTTATATACTTGTATTTTTCATATCAGAGGAGCGTCAAAGTCTATAGTGTAATATTCAGAGCCATGCTCTTCTTTATCTCTCACCCTCTTCTCTTTATCGCCCCTCCAGTTATCTTCCAAAACTCCAGCCCCTTCAGTCTTTTCTGATATTCCCAGAAATGCATAGTCCTCCTCTTTACACAAACCTCTCATCGACTAGAACCGGAAAAACAGCCATTAATCAAATGTAATTTGTTTACATCCTCCTCCTCGGTTCAAAGTGCCTCAAGCTCTCGTATCCAGTTCACACATGAGCTGCTCCTACATGGACTGTTTGCATTTTAATGAAAGTACAGTGCCTACTAAACTGTCCCAACCTCCTGGAAATGATTCTACTTTAGTGTTTTCCTAAAGCAAGGTTAAAACTAAGGATGCAGGATATGAATTTATCTGAGCCAATTACAATTGATAACATTTTGCAATGCATGATATTTATAAAAAATAGATGCATCAGATAATAATAGCTTAAAGTTAATTATTAGTGTCTACAGATATGAAAATGTCTGCTGATCTGTTCAGCAGATGAGGTGATGCGTTAATTATGCACATGCAATGGCAGCTTATGTGCACCAACAAGCTTTAACATGTTGGATGTGTTGAAGTATTTTGAAGTGTTGGAAACAGAAAGCAGATACATTACTGAATATTTACAGTTTAAAAAAGAGTTTCTCATTTATGGTGTATTGAATGTTTGTCTTGTTTTGAGTCTGTTTCTTAAACAGACGGTCACAGTAAGAGTCATTGGTAAACTCTAGAACAGGAGAGGCTTGGTGTTCTTTAGGACGAAGGAAAGGCTGTGTGTATATATCAGCATCAGCCAAAACAAGTTTGAAAAAATATTGGCATATCAAATGTCAGCAGACCTCCAGTATTGTGCCTCTCTAATAAAATGATATTAGAATAACAAATAATAAGATCATCTGAGATATATAAATCCTATGTTCCCTATGAAAACAGATGCCTACTAAGAGATCAAACCTAAATATGTGAAATATATAATTCATATTGGCCCCTTTAATCACTGCTGTTGAATTGGAAGTTGGTTTTAAGTTTTGAAAGATGAAATAACCGGAGATTAATGTGAAGGCGAAGTGTTTAAACCAGTATTCTTGCACCTGGAAGCTCCAGATTCTGCAAAGATTAACAGTCCAAGTAACTCCGTATGAAGATAATTGAAAAGCAAAAGTCAGGGGGTTGATGCAAAACCATTAAGAAGCCATTGAGCGTACCCTGGAGTACAGTTAAATCAATCTGTAGTAATGGAAAGAGTCCGACACGGTTGATAAATCTGCCAGATCCTACATCATGCTGTGCCCCACAGCATGATGGGCCCCGCTGCTGAAAAAGTAGCCCCTACTTTTTCAGCAGCGGGGCCTTGATGGCTTGTAAGGAAAGGGGGGTACAAAGCAGCTAAATACTGGAAAGACTTGGATGACTTTGAGATTTTTTTTTTTTTGAAATTGTACTGGAACGGCTTTGACCCCAATGTTTATGTTCTCGAGTGGCCATAAAGTCAGAGTTCACATGTCAATCCAGTTGGGAACTTTTGAGCGAGAATTTGGCTGAAAACCTGCAAACTCACAATCCTCATGAAACCAGATGACTATTAGCTAAAAAGAAAAAGGAAGAACATTCAAAGTGTATTCAAATATTTCAACAGGGAGCCACAAATCTTTTTTACCTGCATGGGTGCTGCTATTTCGGTCCTATTGTACTTTTGGCCCTTAATGAATTTAGATCTCTTGTTCGGAACCAAAACTATGAAAACCTCCAAGTTGGTCCAACAGTTTTAATAGGCACTGTACTGAAAATTAAAGAGGTCTGACATTAATCAACTGTCAAATAAATACATACACTCGAGTGGAACTAATCAGAAAGAATGAAAATATCTGATAGGCATGCTATGGATTAAAATGACAATTACCCAATCTGCAGGGCACGAGGAGGTCATTAAAGAGTTTGATGGGTTTAAAAATCATGCGAATCATATGCCTCCACATGCAGTCACCAGACCCCAACCCCAATAACAAAATATCGATGTGAAACGAGTCCAACAGGGTAAAAAGTTGCTGTTTTCGTGATGTTTACTGCTGTTCTCTGGAAAACGGTTTGGTTCCGCTCGATGATATTCGGGGAAGACATGTCCGGCGGGTTGATGCGAACCGATAAGGCATGAATACATGAAAGGACTTTCAAAACCCCCGCAGTTTGTGTTCCAACAGTCACGTTGCACCCTCGATTCAATCAGTTCATAACGTACCTTTGACATGGGAATCCCCTTAAACCTTTTCTCGTGAGCCATCTTAATCCAGAACGAGGGTTCTAGTCATGACGTACACACACAAACACACACACACAGTAGCTCTATTTAGGTCAAGTCAATCAAAATGTTGAGAAATTACAAAGTCAGAAAGTTACTTACTTTTTATAGGTCAACAGTGATTGGGTTCTCACAACTCCTCAATGCCCGATGTTCTGATCAATGCTGCTTCCTATTTAAAGTCTCATAACTAAAGCTGTGTCCTGTTTGCTCCTCTGACTTTGTCTCCCAACAGATAGTTTCAGATCAGAGTTATAAAGGTGCTTATGCAGTGACCGTATGCTGACTACATCCTTGCTATTTCCACAGTGCAGTGACAGAAGTCCCACTGTCCCACTAATAAAGACTCAAGAAGCCAGCGGAGTATAATGGATAGTTCTCAAGGGTTTAATTAAGATCAGTATGAGGCCTCAGGTCAATGAATGTCATCCTCGATCAAAAACAAGGTCATGTAGGAGTTTGGTTTGTGTCGTCTATCTATCGAGCTGCAGAGCCAAATATAAGCTTAGCTTAGCTCATTCCGATGTAAATTCAACCCTAGAAGCTGCTTTCTATACAGAGAACGTCATGAAACTTTACAACGTAAGAAAGATACATCCTGTGTCTTTATTCTACATTTTCAAACTACAATCAAAGAATTGCTTGGTTCAACAAAAAACTACATTTCACCCGGGAGGAAACTCATGAACTAACGAAACACCTTTAGCCCAGAATACTGGTTTGATGGTTTGACCAAACCAAGGGGAGAGTTCACAAAAATGGCTGCTGCTAAAAGCACCAAAATTGTGCTTTCGTTTCTCCCACCATCCGCTCCTTCTCATGTTCCAATGCACAAAATGTAGTTTGATAAAAATAGAATAGAATAAATGTAATTTGTAAGAGATTAAGAGAGAGCTTCAATTTTCAGCAGGTGGTAAGAATATTATAACTGCATATGGCTGTTATCCTTCTGTTTGTCAGTTTGATGTTTTTTACATTGGGGCTCATTGCTCATAGAAAGGAGCCAAATTTGCTCAAAATGAATGAATAATGGATTATTTGAATACACTCAAACAGAATGAAACATACTCAGGCACACTTCACTCTTTGTGTTCTCGTGTTAAAGCGACAGTGATGTAGAGTAACATCCCAAATCACTGCTCACAGAGAAGCCTTGTTTATGTTGGAGCTTTTTCTGTCCTCAGATTTTCTTAACTTTTCAGTTATCTATAAACAGCTTGAGACAAGTTTTATCAGCATGGTAATCACAGATAAATGACTGTCAGGTCGATGAGAAGTTGATAACAATCAAATATAGAGCTACAGCTGTCAGGCCGTCATGAGGCTCATATACTTAAGTTTCTTTTTTATCTTGTTTGCTTTTTGAAATCATGACCATACGGATCTCTTGACAGATTTGCATCAATCACTGTTAGCATTGCCAACATGCAGCTTCAGTTTTATTTAATAGCCTCTTGTGGCTGCGTTTCCCCTCTGGGATCAATAGAGTTCATCATGCCCTCTTATCTTAATAAGAAGCACTTTCACCAGTGTGTGAAAAAGGAGTCTGAATACCAGATCAGCAGCAGCAGAAGGAGTGATGGATACAGAAGATGTTCTCAGTGCGCGCAGTGAAAACACTCCATCAGAGAGTTGACGCTGATGGAAAACAGCTTGAGGAGCTGCTGCAGGGTTCAGATCAGATTAGCTCTGTTAAAGAAACATTCAATAAAAAGATGCATTCATTTTTAATCCATCAAGTATTTAGATATTTTCACTCTCATGCCTCGCCCTTTTCTAATGGGAACACAGTGCTGATGTCCATTTGTCATGCCGAAACAAAATGCTTCTTTTAGTGGCATCAATAATCTTTGCAGCTGTTTGGCCCGTTGTGTCAATATAAGTTTCAATATTTAATTAAGAATACAAAATATGCAAGTGCACAATATGCCAGGTCAACAAAACAATAATACGAATCTTCAGTACACTGCATCTTTGAAGAAATTGTCAGCTTTGATGAAAAACTTTTTTTGAAATGAGAAGATCACCTGCGACGTGTTGCCTCTCTTTCACTCGTCTCTTTTAATCTCCCCTCACGAAGGAGACGAAACCTGCTCCTTTTACTGACATATGATACTACTGAAACTGAGAATTTAGATAACTGTGCACCAGTGTTTGGGGTAACATGTCCACTATCTGCATAACAGGAGGTCAGAAAAGCAAATCAAACGTCCCTTTCCATGCACACTTCCAAAATACACTGTCAGACCTTCCTCACATGATGCATCTGTGACTTGGGCTCGAGTTCAAGGAGGTAGAGAACAGAGAAACAGAGCGGCTCCACTAAAGACATCTTTTGAGGCTTGAGGCACATTACTTTAAATTTGTTGCACAAAATGACAAGAATGTGACAGTTAAGTGTAAACTGTGCCTGGGCCAGAAACGGCTTTCCACTGATGCAAACTCCAAGCAACTGCAAAGGCAACGTGCTCACATAAGCTAGTGGAGCCCCGGACCCTGAGTGACGCTCAAGATAAGAGAGATCAACACCAACCAACAGCCAGGGCTTGACTTTTAACGACAACAAGTGTTGACTGACATAAAGGGGATTGTAGCAGCGTATGTTGTTCCGTAAAGTCATAGTGCAGTGTCATCTGAACCCTAATATGTCGCTGAGAGTGAAAGTTTGATTTACTTGTTTGTGCTTTTGACTGTTTTCATGCTGCAGTAATACTTAGAAATATGTTAATTGACAGCCAGCTATAGGCCTGACACACAGAGGAGATAAATGACCACAAGGTTTTTTTTAGGGGGAATGATTCAGACACTTCAGTTTCAATGTGTTTGTAAGCAAAGGATCAAATGACAGTACAAGTTTTGTCTAATTTATTCTTTTGAGGTGCAACATTTTAATTGCATGATGTCTGAACTTGACTGAAGCATTTTTCTTTTTTACTGTGGATGTTGACAGGACTTTGAAATAGTCATACCACTGAGTAATGACAGAGCTCTGGCAGGCCTGCAATCCGTTTGAGTGATATCCTGTACAGTGTTTGTGACTGTGTGTCTGACTGTGAACATATTTAATGCCTCAAGACAAGATGTCAGAATTCATACCAAGCTGTGACATTCAAATAGTCACACTGTAACAGGCAACATGTCTGATGATCTAAATCAGATTAAACAAATCATGGAGTGTGTTGACATGGATTTAAGTATCCTGGTTCTGATAGACTTGTATAAGCCTCCCGTTTTTTTTAAATCTTTGTGCATGTAAACATTATTTCGCAGTATAAGCCCTCATTCCAGTTCTGAGAAACCCAATTCTGCCATCTGGAGAACCCCGAAAGGAAACAGGATACTGTGCATGGATATGCTTTACCCCGGTTTGAAAGCTGCCCAACTACCTTTGTGGGCGTGGCCTCAGCTGAGAGACGTATGGGCAAAAGAAACTGTGGCAGCAACAAGAGCGTCTTACTTACCAGTCACAGTTGGGCATCGTCATGTATTGCTCCCTTGTCCTATGCGGTGGCAGCGACACGCTGACACCAGTCAGAGTTGAGGACATGGTTAACATTTCCTGTTGCTCTCTTCTCTTGTAGCTGGAAATGAGGTCGACTCGCCGTATCTGCAAAGTGATGTTGGCATTTAATAGTGCTGAGCCTGCAATAAACCACAGCGGTATTATTATTCTCAGATTTCAAAATTGCTGTAGCTTGTGTAGTAAAAACAAAACATCACACATGCATGGGTAAATATGATGACACATGTAAACACATTTATCTTTCTATATATACACGTGAATATCTCAGTTCACTTACATGGATTTTAATACCGTGCATCACAGTCTCCAATGATTAAAGTGAGCAATGCTGGGTTCAATGCCACTACTCTCAGCAATCAGACTGGGAGCATGCCCATGTTCTTGCAGCCCTATGTTCTTACAGCCCTATGTTCCCACAGCTCTATATGTTCTTACAGATCTATGTTCTTACAGCCCTATGTTCCCACAGCTCTATATGTTCTTACAGATCTATGTTCTTACAGATCTATGTTCTTACAGCCCTATGTTCTTACAGCCCTATGTTCCCACATGTCTAAGATTTTTGCTTCGGCCGTAACCCTTTTCGATCAGCCTATTTTATTTTTTCTTGGATTGATTATGATTGTGAAGATTACTGCTGCTGCTGATTGAAATAAAAATACTCATTCATTAATTAATTTACTATAAAGTGCTTCAACATCTTGTGTGAGGATAGGGCTTAAATTGAAGGGAAATGTAGGAACACAAGACCTAATTTTGGAAATGTTCTAGACATGTGGGACATAGGGATGACCCCATCAGACTAGCTGCTCAACTGTCAGGTCTCAATTAACTAGCTTAGCATGCAGGGGTCATTCTGTCTTCCTCGTTAGTTACACCTAAGTATCTGAGCAAACTCCTTTTTTTTCTTCTTCTGTTTGGCATGCTCAAAACTGCTGGAAGACTTCTCAAAAACATCCCATGGCCTATAACGAAATGTTGTTATGGATTCACTTCACTTCAACAGTTTAAAATGATGCCTTTGCATAGATGGGATTTCAACTACTGCAGGAAAATTACTTTAAGAAATATATTGTCACATCCTTTCACTCCTAAAATAAAAAAATTATTTAAATAAAAAAGATCGTTATCTTCCCCGTCACATTGATGCCATAACTGTATAGTAGTGATCAGGGAACCCTACGTTTATTTTGGGGCTTTTGTGCCTTTAGTGAGAGGACAGGATGGTGGATAGAGTTTGAAACTGGAGAGAGAGTAGGGCTGCAGGCCTGAGTCAAACCTGGATCAGTCGCTCTGAGGACTAAAGCTTGCGTACATGAGCGTGTGACTTAATCATTAGGCCAAAGCGGTGCCCCTTTGTAAACGTAAAGTGAATTTGAAGTCCAAAACCCTCACAGACTTCTTATGCCATCCACTTGTTCTTAAAAACAAGCAGAAACACACTCTCACACATCCATCAACTTATGTACATCAGCTCCCTCTGAGAGAGCAACAAGATGTGACCTCTGACCTTTGGTCCCTAAACATCCCAGACACCCTGACATCACTCATCAGCCTGCTCATAACAGGAAACAGCTCGGCCTCTGTGAAAAGGTTCCCCAGTGAAAAAGATGCAGCAAATTAGAAGAGTCACTGGATCAGAAGTGTTTCCTGGTATCACAGATCCATCTTGTCACTGATGTTTCACTTATGTATACTTGAGCTCTATAATTATCTTTTTCATTCACTCAGTGTTATCATGCCCTCTTCTACTGTGATCTCACTGTAATCCAATTTTAAATTACACAGCTGTTCACATTGTCTTATTTGGACATGTGGGACAAAATGCATTCTCCTCTACACAGAGCTACACCAGTTAACCAATCATAAACTAGATGGGGTGGGACTGGTTGCCCAGGTAACCAGGCAAATAGATGCTAGTCAGATAACCATCTCTGAGACAGAGGAGCCATGTTTGGGACAGTTCTTTGAGAATCAACATTGAATTGATAGAATCAACGAAGACTAGTAAACAAACATGTCTACAAATGTTTCAAATAGTCTATATATTTTTTTGAAAATTAAACTGATTGTGTTCCCTGGAAAAAAAAAGTTTCCCAGACATCTTAAAATACCAACTTTTAGAGCTGTAAGTAGAACACTGTGATGGATAGAGATATATACAACTTTATTAATCCTTTGGGAAGGTTCCCTCAGGAAATTCAGATTCCAGCAGCCAGGTAACACCAAAGGACAGAAAAACAGCACACAGATATCAAAGATAAAAAATCACAGGTTATATACACAGAACAGTTCACAGTAGCAGCAATATACAAGTCTAAAAAGGAATACCGGTGCAGGTTTATAATAAAATAGCAGTAGCAATAATAAATAAATTGATAATTAACTATAAATACTGAGTAGTGCAAGCTTATTTAAATTGTGTTGTGGTCAGTTCAGTTAAGACTATTTTTCTCCCCCCCCAATCCTCTGAACATCCACAGGAGTTTCCTGCAGATGTTAAAGGAGCACAGCCACCTCAGAAAGTACATTCTGCTTTGTCCCTTTCTGTACAGATGGTCTGTGTTGTTTGCCCAGTCCAGTTTGTCATCCAGCCACACACCAAGGTACTTGTAGGTGCCTACAACCTCCACTTCAGCCCCCTCGATGGACAGAGCTTGGGGGCGTGGCCTGGACTTCCCAAAGTCTATGATCAGCTCTTTGGTTTTTGAGGTGTTGAGCTGCAGGTGTTTTGTGTGGCCCCAGGTGACAAAGTCCCTCACCAGACTTCGGTACTCCTCCTCTTGGTCACCCCTGTTACATCCCACGATGGCTGTGTCATCAGCAAACTTTTGGATGTGGCACAGTTTGGAGTTATAGACGAAGTCTGAGGTGTACAGAGTAAATAGGAGAGGGGCCAGCACAGTTCCCTGGGGCGCCCCTGTGCTGCTGACCAAGATGTCAGACGTGATGTCCTTCATCCGTACATACTGTGGTCTGTCAGTGAGGTAGCTGGGTAGCTGTGATATTTTTGCTTAAGTTTATCATACCATCAGAATCTCACATCAGCTCATGCCTGAACTGTTCCACCGAGCACCCCAACAAACCTGCAGAGCTTCAGTTATTCCATTTATATTAATTTACAGAATGTATCAGCCTGCCATTTGTTCTTGGACTTTTGCTTGTATTTCTAAAATAGCCTAATTTCTGAATTTGCAGCACGGTTCTCCTAATGAAGATTGATAGGGCTGTTGCAGATAGATGAGCCGTGTCAACCAGCCTATAAACAAGACCCTGAGATACTTGAACCAATGTTGGAGTAGCAACTGTAGTCTTAAGCTGCTGGAGTGACTTTACCAATTGACTTTTTTTTTTTTGCCATGTGTGGCCTTAGACAGTGTCACATACGACTCTTAGCTGGAGGGTAACGTATTATAGATTCCACAAACAGCTCTATAAAGCCTCTGTATGCACAGGGGTGGACTAAAGTGACCCAAGAGCGAGGCCGCCACAGCTGTGGCCCCGTGCCTGTGTGACATTAAATCCAAACTGATCTGGGCTGCAGCACGGTGACCTGGACTGACTCTGGAAGCTCTGTTCATGAAGTGATCCAAGCCGACTCCATGCCTGATGTTTTTAAACACCACGTCGTACAGAGCAAGAGGCTTAAATCCTACTCCGTGCCAATCGTCCACTTTGGAACCAGTCCTATAGGGACCCAGCTGTTTAGGTGAATGATCTGATGTTGTATGTGCCTTAGAGATCTCAAACTCCTTTTTCTTGAGTATAAATCTTTGTGTTTGGGGGCGCAGATCCAAAGTTGTTAAACAAGGCAAAAATGTTGACAAGACACATGGTCAATCCGCTGACCTAAATCTCTCCTAGGGCAGGAGTGTGAGTATTTGGATGAGTCGGCATGTACACTGATGCAGAATATTGAGTTGATATTCATCCAAATCACTGCTGTAAAACTGGGATGGCCCCAAACATGCATGTGTTGGATTAACTTTTGCTCCAAAACTTTAATTCAATTTCAAAGACTGCACACCAACAGAGAGATCCAAAGATTCACTTTTTCAGACTATGAGCTGGAGCCTAAACTAAACCCACCTGAACATGCGTAACATGTCCGTCAGCTAAATGATGTCTTTGGATTATAACTTCCTTCAGAAGAACAGAGAATGTTTGGCAAAGTTTAAGAAGGAATACCTCTGGCATGGCAACTCTGCAAGTGCTTGAGAAAATTTAATTTTGTTTGGTGCTTATTGAGAGATTGCAATCTAAACAGAGACTGAGAGTGAACTGCCCTCCCAGCTGCCTGAGGACACAATGGTGCTTAAAACTAAATGCAAACTGATGATGCAAGTATGTTGAAATTCAGCAGGTAGAGTAAGCTGTTAAAAAGTAACACTTCCAGCTTTATTGTGTCTCTGAAAGTAGAACTTTTTGCAGGTATTTTAGAATTAGTCTTGGACAAGAATGCCTTTGAGTTTTGGTCACATTTGAACCTTTTTGTACAAAGCCTCTGAGGAAAATAAGGTTTATCCTGAGCAACTTTTGCTTGAGCCCACAAACATTTTAAAGCATTTAATTCAGTTTACCTCCTACGTTTTATCACTGGCACAGCGGAACACCAACAACTGAGGTGCAAACACTACTTTAAAGGGAGCCCGTTGAGGTGGTTTAGGCATCTGACAAGGGTATCTCCAAGGCACCTCCTGGTTTTTCAGGCAAGTCCACTGGGCTGTAGCCCCCAGGGTAGACTTAAGTTCACTGGGCATATATTGTTCCATCCAGCCTGGGAGAACCTCAGAATCCCCTGGTAGGAGCTGGCAAAATGTTGCCTGGGTAAGGACGTCTGAACCAGGGGTTAGCCTGCTGCCATTAGAGCAGAGGAAGATGCATGGATGTATGGATGGGTTAATAGATGGGTAGGTGTGGGGGTGGACACGTGGATTGTTGGGTGGGTATTTGTGAGGATGGATGGGTGGGTCCGTGAGTGGAATAATGGATGGGTGAATGAATGAAAGGGGGGATCGGTTGGTGGATAGATCACTATACAAGTGGTTCAGTGGATGGAATGATGGATTGATGGACGATGTGGATATCAACCTAAATCACGTTTTCAACCACTTGGCATTTGTAAAAGATCAGATCAGAGACCGATCGAAGTCAGTAGAATATGCAAGTATATCATCAATAGTTGAAGCAAATTTCCTGCCAATCCATCTAATGGTCCTTGAGAAATCTGTATTTATTTGTATTTTTTATTTGTATTTTCTAAAATCATTTGGTCTATAAAATTGGATCAAGGCAAAATCAACTAGGTTGGTTTTGTTCCAACTTACCTCGATACAAATCGTCTATTTGGTTTAGTCACATCTGAGTTAAGTTGTGTCTAGTAGCTGGACTAAGTGATTCATGGCACCATCCCGATGTGAACTTCCATCAATTCAATGATCTTAACTGGTGTGAAACATCCGCTGTTGAGACCAATGTTGCCATTTCTGTTAGTTATAAAGATAAACATGAGGTTGTATGACCAAAACTGGGGCACTCAATCTGGGAGAGAAACAGACTAGGTATTACTTAGAGTGACCGGGTTACAACTCCAATCCAACAGGGACTAAAATAACATGATGTCAGAGAGTTATGGGAACAAGGGTGCTGTAGAGAAGACCTCTGTCTCTCTGCTGTAGCTGAGCGCTCAGTTTCATCTGATCTTATAACCTTGTTTCTTCTTGATCATGGGATAGAAACTGTCCTGTAGAACATGACATAATGCAACAACATCAAGTTTTTGGCTTTGACGAGTCCTACAATAGCCCTGTCATAACAAGCTTAAGAAAATGAAGGGGAGCCCCTTTTGAAAACAATTTACAACATGTCATGTAAATTATAAAGCAATCTGAGACTTTTAAGGAGTCAGTACTTTGGCTTACAGACATTATGAAAACAGGAGGACTAGACCTTGAATTCCCAAAGGCACCTTGAAGTAGAAGCCATTACAGAAGTCTTCCTGGATGAATTAGCCTGTTTTAATCCTCCATTAGTGATGCCAAACAGTCCTCTCTTTGGTGTTGAACAAAGACATGTTGTACTGTGGGTATCATTGACGTATTAGTTTCCTTTTAAAAATAACTCTGTTACCATTCTGCGTTTAATATCTCCCTTAAATGGCTCAGAAGTCAGTATTTAAGAAGTCATCCACTTCTCTTGAATGCAGAATATAAACATTTTCTTTCAGAATATCAATTAATTAAAATATTTTGACTCTTTTGGGAGGACTGATCATATTTTTCATGATCATTTTTATGATCTCTACTCAATTTGCAGCCACACTATAGGACAAAAGCTTTATGAGGCATTACTTTGGCACACCTACAATTTGAGCTAACATTGATATATTAGCATTCACCTAATTGTAAAGCTAACATGGTAATATTAAGATGGCATGATACACATTTTTCCCTTTTTACTCAGTATGCAAACATGTAAGGGATAATGTGTAATGAGCAGGTGGTTACCCAAATCTGGCAAAAGCAGGACCCTGACCAAGCCGAGGGGTCTCAACTCAACTCAACTCAGCTCAGCTCAGCCCAGCCCAGCCCAGCTCAGCTCAGCTCAGCTCAGCTCAACTCAACTCAACTCAACTCAACTCAACTCAACTCAACTCAACTCAACTCAACTCAACTCAACTCAACTCAACTTTATTTATATATCACCTTTCATTCATGTAAACAGAAAACAACAGCAATGGTAAAATTATAAAAAGGTATTATTATAAATAAAATACTTAAAAATAAAGTAAAATCAACAGAGTAAAATTAATAAAATACTTAAAAATAAAATGAATTCAACACAGTCAAATTAATAAAATACTTAAGAGTGGAAAGAAAAGTCAAAAATAAGATAGCGTTAATAAGTTCAGATGAATACAAGAAATAAATAGATACATAAATAATTAAATAAGATAAATAAATATTAAAGCAATTATTAAAATAATAATGCAGTCCAGGGCTTAAAAATAAATGACTCCAAATTAAAAGCTAGATTAAAAAGGTACATCTTAAGTTTACTTTTAAAGACACTTAGAGGGCTCGCTGTTTTAATGTCCAGAGGCAGAAGCTCTCTCTCTCTTTGTGTGAGACACACGAGGAACATTTAAAAGGGAAGCATTCGAGGACCTCAGTGATCGAGCTGTAACATAAAATGACAGTGATGTATGGAGGAGCAAGGCTGTTAAGAGCTTTAAAAACAAATAAAAGTACTTTAAAATCAATTCTACAAGAAACAGGGAGCCAGTGAAGAGTTTTTAAAAGAGGAGGTCTTGTCTCACCCTATCAAGACTCTAATTTGCATTACCACCTGCTCCCTGCAGTGATGCAAAACCAGTTCGTTCTGGCCTTTTGTTTTTATAGTTTGTTTTGTGGGCGGCTGTGGCTCAGTGGGCAAAGTCGGTCGTCTATCAATTAGAAGGTTGGCGGTTCGATCCCAGCTCCGGCAGTCACATGCCAAGGTGTCTTTGAGCAGAACACTGAACCCTGAATTGCTCCCTCTGTTGTTCAGAAGTGTGTGAATGTGAATGAATGAGATTAGCTAACACTGATGGTCCCTCACTACATATCAGCCTCTACCATCAGTGAGTGAATGGGTATGCTAGGGTGAATGTGACAAGTAATGTAAAAGCGTTTTGAGTGGTCAAACAGACTAGAAAAGCGCTATATAAGTACAAGTCCATTAACCCTTTATAGGAGTCATCAGTGAAGTGGGGAGCACAAAAAGCTTGATGTGGCTGTTGTCCAGAAAACATTAGAACTTCCCAATGTTTTCAGGGGCCTACATCTGTGCAAAGATTTCAAAAAATGACTCTCCTTCACAACCAAAAAAAAACACTTATGAGAAACTTTCCAAGACAAATTGAAACAACAAAGTGCAGAAAAAAGCCGAGCAGTGAAATTGACTTTCCAGACAAAGCTGCCGGGTGGGCTTGTCCTTGAACATTGTCCTAACAGGATGGCAGAACCCGACCTCTGGTTTAAGCTAAGTCTCTTGAAGTTCTTGAAACAAGCTTTTGAGAGAAGTCGGAAAACACGTCCGGGGATTACGAAAACATCTGTGTATCTCATGTTATGAAACTTTGCTGAGGTTTAGCTGCCAACATCTTAACATTTTATGTAAGTTTTAAAATAGGGATCAGCAAAAAGGGTCTCCTTTAGGTACTTAGTATCACCATCATACCAGACATCCTGCACCAGAAACTCACCCAGCTCACAGTGCCGGCCTCCATCTGTCAGTGGATCACCAACTTCCTGACGGACAGGAGACAGCAGCTGAGGCTGGGGAGCATCAAATCCAGCACCCGGACCATCAGCACTGGCGCCCCCCAGGGATGTGTTCTCTCCCCACTGCTCTTCTCCCTCTACACCAATGACTGCACCTCAGGAGACCCCTCGGTGAAACTCCTGAAGTTTGCAGATGACACCACCGTCATCGGTCTCATCCAGGACGGAGACGAGTCTGCTTACAGACAGGAGGTGGAACAGCTGGCTCTCTGGTGTAGTCAGAACCATCTGGAGCTGAACCCGCTCAAGACGGTAGAGATGACAGTGGACTTCAGGAGAAGCCCCCCCCCACTCCCCCCCCTCACCATCCTGAACAGCACTGTGTCTACTGTGGACTCTTTCAGGTTCCTGGGATCCACTATTTCCCGGGACCTGAGGTGGACCTCCCACATAGACACAATCAGAAAAAAGGCCCAGCAGAGGATGTACTTCCTGCGTCAGCTCAGGAAGTTCAACCTGCCCCAGGAGCTGCTGATCATGTTCTACACCTCCATCATCCAGTCTGTTCTGTGTACCTCCATCACTGTCTGGTTTGGCTCTGCAACCAAACTAGACAAACACAGACTGCAACGGACTATAAGGACTGCAGAGAAAATCATCGGTGTCGACCTGCCCCCCATCCAGGACTTGTACCGGTCCCGGGCCAGGAAACGGGCAGGGAGCATTACCGCTGACCCCTCACACCCTGGACACAAATTCTTCAAACTCCTCCCCTCCGGCAGGCGCTACAGATCACTGTGCGCCAAAACAACCCGCCATAAGAACAGTTTCTTCCCCCAGGCTGTCACTCTGATGAACACTAAACCATAACAGTGTCATACCTGTCAGATAAATACTCTCTGTAAATATACATGTAGATATACAATGCAACAATTCTCAAGCAGAATTCCATATTTCTATTTTTTGTATTATTTAACTTCTATTTTATAATGTAAAACTACCTCTGCAACTCACCACTGCACTTTATCATATTATTTTAGCCTGTACATATTAGTCAAGCTATTTGTTGTTTCTTTGTATTTATAGCTAAGGTTATTGTTATTATATTTTCATTTTATTTTTTATTGTAGTTCTTATTCTTATTCCTATTCTTATGCCTTGTACAAAGAGAGCACAGTTTACCAAAGTCAAATTCCTTGTGTGTTCAAGCATACTTGGCGAATAAAGCTGATTCTGATTCTGATTCTGATTCTGATCTTTGTCTGGAAGTAAATAGAACCAAAACTGTCAGTTGGAGCAGGAAATAACATCACAGTTGTTTTGCAAAATAAAACTACAGGCAGGTGATGTCATGTCAGCAGTCAGAAAGTTAGCATCTATAATAAGGGGACTTTTTGTAACTTGTTTTCATTGTGCATATTCTTTGTTTTCCTGCCTGCACAACAATCAACTTCATATTGCAATAATAAAGCATACCCTCCATTGCTCAAAGTATTGGGATTGATTATATTTCTCCCATAAAAGAGAAATTCTGGGAAGTTTGTTCGATAAACTCTGCTTGTAATTTCCTTCATTGTTGAAAAATTTATTTCAAATGATTTCAAGATTATTTATTGGCTACTTGACCCCTCATGACACACCATCTATATTATTTTAATTACGTTTTATGCAATCTTATATGATCAATTTACATTTTATGCCAACATGTTTCCAAAAAGTTGGGACAGGGGAAAAAAAACACTGAAAGAGTGAGTAATACTTAAAAAAAATCCCTTGAAGAACGGGTCCCAATTAAATATTTAATTTAAATGATTTGTAAACCATCAAACTCCATGCTTTACACAGAGTCCCATTTTTTTGGCATTGGTGTTGGACATGATTTTACCCGAAGAGAGATCCCTTACGCTGGAAGGCCGCTTGCACTGTGATTGTATTTTATTGGCATTTCTTTTATTTTCTAAGAAAACTTTGGCTGTTTCCAAAAGCTACAACAGAAACAGGTTATTCAACATTTTGCTTTCATTTACTTTTTATCCTGAGGCCGTGCTTTATAAACTAAACCCATGCCGATGTCTGTGTGGAAGATGAAAACAAAAGTCAAAAGTAAATATGTCCAGAGGCTTTCAAACTAAAACATGACCCCTGGTGTGAATCCAGCCAGCAGACTACAGGATCATACAAAGACCGGCCTCCCTTAACAACAAAGAAACACAGACAAACATCCTCTACTAAAATAGAAGACTGTCACATTAGATTAATTTTGAGGACAATCTAAATAGCTTTGAGGGATATGTGAGGGTGAAGAGGGGAACTTATAAATACTCTTTTGATTTGTTTTTTTACTTTTGGTACATTGACCAGATTTAGGGGCCTCTAAGGGCAACATGTTCTGCAGGATGAAGCAGTAGACATCAATTAATCACACTGGAGTCAGACTCAATGGCATGACTGATTTTCTATTTGTTGGAACCTAACAGTGGCAGGCTAACTCTTCGCTGCAGAGTGTACTTTTTGTTCATTGTTTATTTTATTTTTATTGAAAGAAAAAACAAAAGAGGCAACTTCTGGTGATGAAAATGCCGCCAATGAGTGAAAACCTCACTCCTCAACCTCCTCAAGCGTCCACTTGAGGCTCAACACAAGAGCCCAGAAAGGCCCATTAACGTCTCTGTTAGTCTCAGCCTAACAGAAAAAGATTTAGTCTGAATAGCTAATACTTTATTTATACACAGTGAACAGGGAGTGGATTTTTTAAAACGAATCTCTTTATTTAGAAGAAGAGTTATGTATTAACATTCATAATTAGTGTGTGTCTGGATGGGCTATAAGTGTGCTGATAATGTTATGTCTGTCTCCCCAACATTACAGGAGCACATTTTGCACACCAGTTGTTAATGCATTTTTAGCTAGCTAACATCTCTATGGTCTGAACATTAATATTGTCCAGAGTGATGCTAATAGAGAAGCAGCTTTGTGTTGAGGCCTTACTGCCCTTTTAAGAACAATTTCAACTAATAGGCAAGACATCAACTCAGTTAGCTGAAGTTCATCTGCTCAAATAGCTGCACATGACTTTGAATCAGCAATCATAGTTTAGTTAAAAGTAGCTTTATTGTCTTAACAAGCTTCCACTTTTGAGTGTACCATTACACACCATAAGTATTATTATTCTTCTTCTTCTTCTTCTTCTTCTTCTTATTATTATTATTATTATTATTATTAATAAATCAAATTATTGAATGAGATTTTTTATCACTGGTATTATGTTGTATTATTATCAGTATTTAATTATTATTTCATTGTTTAGTCACTGTATATACTTGGGATGAGCAATGATTTTGTAAAAATTAAAAGAGTTACTCTGAGTATTTTCTAATTCTAAAAGTACAATTTTTCATCTTTTTTACCGGTGCCTGGTTTTATACAATATTCACGCCAGACGGTGGCTATAGAGCATCTTAAAGCTGTTTGCTAACCGCATTACGTAACACAAGAAGAAGAAAACATTGTCGACGGTCGTGGCGATTTTATCTGTTTCTGAATCTCCCACTACTACACACGTATTTCATGAGCCTGAGCATGGCTGTAAAATGTAAACACACACACCACGCTGCGTCACAGAAACACAGACATAAAGATCGAGACAGACGCTGTCAGTGCTCGCTACTAGCAGCACCTCGTCCTGCTGCTGGTTAACGCCACGGCCACAAAGTTCGAATAATTGTTGAATAGATGCCAATGATTATCGAATAGTATTTTGGCTTGAAATGCCCATCCCTAGTATATACTTTAAATTACCTCTGTCACATGAGAGTTTACTTATATGATTTTAAAGGTTGCTTCTGGTCCTCTTGCTTTTGGATTCTGCATGTTGTGTGTTTTGTATCAATATTGCTATATTTATATTTGCATGCGTGGACCCCAGGACATGTAGTTACTCCCCCGGTTAGCAGCTAATGGGGATCCATGTTTTGCAGAAATGTTTTACCACAATTACACCTGTTGGCAAACTCAAGGGCTGTGCATGAGTGTTTTATCCCGAAGGCTATTTCAGTGTGAAGCAGTTGATGGCTGGATTTAGCAGTTTAAAGTTCTAACATGAAGGGGAAATTACTAAAGGAGACCTCATGGGGATTCTTCTCTCTACATGAGTTTGCGTTTGTTCCCCTTTTGTCCAGTAGGAAACCATTTAAAATGAAACCGCTTTCCTTTTTGACTTTCTATCCTAAGCCTGATAAAGGGCAATGCATCCCCCCTTCCCCCCTCCCTCACACATACACACTTACACATACTTACATAAACTCAGTGGGTGGTCAAAGCTGTGCTTAACTCCAGATGTTCACACTGACGGCCAGCTCTGAGACGGCCCCACAACTTAGGAAGTTTAACCTGTCAATCATGTCAGTAGAAAACACCTTCTCATTTCCTCTATTTCCTCTTTTCTTGCTCCCTGATGTGTGTGTGTGTGAGTGTGTGTGTGTTTTTCCATAATAAGGGTGACAATAGGAGGCCTGTGTACACAGCAATTAAATGCCTCTCTGTGGGCTCCTCTAAACGGCTGCCAGTGTCAACACTGAATGTATGCAGCATAAAAATTCCACAAGACTTCGAACAATAAGGTTTGATTTTGATTATTTATTTGGAAATGCCTCTGTTTTTCTTTTACCTTCCAATGTCAAAGACCTCTGCACGCCCTGACTCTGTGTGACATGATGATGGAGAGGAACATACCATACCAGCTGAATCTGGATCATCACCGATATGTTCCAGCTTCGAAGACGAGGTTCAAGATTTTTGACCCCGTACACGCAAACGAGTAATAGATTCTGTTTTCTGATTCTAGGACAGCATCAGATATTGACCACGGGCTAATTTTAGCTTAAATGGGTCAAATTAACTTTTCCAAGTGATGGTGGTAGAAAATCAGTGTCAGGCATCCATCCACTGTAATTTTTGCTGCAGCTATAACTTTATAAACTTAATTCAATAACTCAATTTTTGTCTATGATAAACAGGCTCTCAATATATCTTTGTCTGCAGCCTTGAAATGACCTTTAAATGAATTTAATAAACGTGTTCCTGCTTTGCAGCTTAAAAGATGACCTGTCGACCATTAATAAGTAATTGAAGATGGCTCAGCATGCATAGATTAAGGCATTTATGAAGAACATATCTATGTTTGGTAATACTGTAAGTTTGCCCCTCTGAGGACCATATTAGGACTCGTGTCTTGAAATACTTGGAGCTAAATACATGGCATTAGTGGATCCCTCAAAGCCGTTTTGTGGAATGTCCGCTGTTGAATGAAGCACTTGCTCTGGATACGATCTGGGCCTCTAAAGCACCGGTTAATCCTCGGAAAGTCGGAGCTTTTGGCATGAGAGCTGAGCGAAATATATGTCTGACAGTGGCTCCAACACGCAATGAAAATCCTTCAGTGTCTGAGGGCTTGAGGGATTGTAAGATGTTACAAGTGTTTGAACATTAAGGATTGCCCCTCTTTTTTTTATTTTACGACCCAAATTCAGTAGTAGAATCAGTTGTCATTTAGTTTTCTGGTGTGGTTTTTAACAGCCACAGCCGTCTTAAGTACCATTTGGATGTTGTGCTCCAACGGTGACTGTTGTCCGACCAGAAGCAGATGACCTCAGCACATAAAACCAGAGTGAGTAAAAAGTTCTAGAAAATGAAAGTCTACAGCGTCCATCTGTACATAGAGTTAAAGCTCAAAAAGACAACCCTAGAAATTGAAAGTGAAGCAGGTTATGATAAATTACTTGGTTAACAGTTTGAAAGCTTATATTATACTGTTACAGCCTGTGCTTTAAGTTGTCAGGGACTCTCTGGTACACAGTAGCGCTACTTCTAAATTTAACCCTTAGGCGTACTGGGACTTCTGACCAGCTGCCAGTTCTCTTTTCTGTCCTTTATTTTACTGCTTCTGTTGGCAATTCGTAATAGCACCAAAAATACATCACCCAGGGCGCACTACATGAAGCTCGTGTTCTTTCATTGGTATTACATGATGCTCACTTGTCTGGTTTTGCCATAAAGTAATGTCAAATGAACGCACTGTTTCCACATATTCTCATCTCATCTTTTGCCTATATGCCTATATGTCTTTGCTTTTAAACAACGTATATATTTCGTCATAAACCAAAGTAGTGCACAAACAAAAACTCTGTTCCGATAATGTTACTGGATGATTTCAACCAATAAAGATCACAGATGATCCTCTGAGAACCATGTACATGTGAACCAATTACACAGAAATACTTCCAATATTTGTTAAAATAAATGAATATTTAAAAAAATAAAAATGAACATGGTGGTTTTGTGAAGTATCACAAGATGACCAAAGTCAGCAGGGCCTTTTGAAAGGGAGACTTGAAGACTTTATCTGTTTTAAAATAGAGAACCGTTACAAAAGTCACTTGTAAATACTTTGGAAGGCCCCTAAAAATGATCTTTCGCCCATGGGACTGTCAAATCAGAAAAGCTTGTGCAGCATGTGTTGTTCTGGAGGACAGTTGCAAACACTGAATTATTTGTTTTAGACAGAGGATTTTTCTTATTAAAATTCACGTGGACAAAATATTCTTTTTGGTAAGGCTCATAGATTTAAAGAGATGGTTTTCAATAAAAAAAAAAAAACAAGTGTTGTAAACAAGAGTTTGAGTAATTTCAAGATGAGACGGCAGGCTGCATAGAACTTGTTTCTTTGGTATTTTTTGGCCTTTATTGGACAGGACAGCTGAAGAGAGACAGGAAATGTGGGGAGTAGAGAGTGGGGGAGGACATGCAGTAAATGGTGGAGGCTGGAATCAAACCTAGGACCCCTGCAACGAGGGATATAGCCTCTGTATATGGGGCGCACGCTTAATGAGAGGGACCCTATGCACTCGGTTTGTGACACTGACGAGTGATGAATCTCCTTAAACTAACACGACAGATGTAATATTACCAAACAAAAACGCCCTGATCTCTTCAAGGGAATATCTTGTGCCACATTCAAACTTTCAGGTCAGATTCAGGATCATGTGTTCACTCTTAATAATTTTGTTATTTCATATGAAGAAACACAAGTTAACTCAATGTCAGTGACTTTGTGGCATGGCAAGAGTGGAAGAGGCTCCTGGAGAGCTGGCCAATCAGATGACAGTGGGCCTGTAGGGGGGCCTAGAGAGACGACAGTGTGTCAGACAGAGGCTGAAATGAGGGTCTTCAAAGACACCAGCCTGAGCTAAGTAAAGGTTTTTTGTTTTTACTTTGAATGATGTAAAGCTACTACAGAAGGATCAGAGGAAGAGTTTAAAGCCTGAGAAGAGCATAACACCTCCTCTTTAAAGAGACGGTGAGAAAACTGAATCCACTTGGGTTTAAGAGATCTGTCAATGTAGCAGGTTATTGGCTTGGAAGCGGTTTTAAAATATTAACACCTCATGGACGTGCTCTGTAACACCAATGAGCTTGACTGACAGTTGCCCAACCTTGTCCACACCTCTCAGCCATACTGTGATCCTGCCATCTGTAAACACTCCTGACCTGTGACCTTTAGGCTTTCAGCAGGCTCTGCGACTGTACAAAACCACCCAAATAGCTTACAATGCCTTTAGTTAAAGACAAGGCTCTCACGCAGCACTCGGCACGAACAGCTCTGTCTAGGAACCCATTCAGTGTAAATCCTCCCACAAGTATCAGCACATGATTGAAAAGAAAAACCCCTTAAAGTTCAGCAAGCCCTTCTTACGCCTACGCCTGTCAGGTCCCTGTTGTCCACTGCTGAAGAATCCTATTTCCTGTTATAATCCTGTCTTGCTTGTCAAGCATGCAACAGGGATATAAGTTAAAATCCTCACACAGAGGCCAAGCAGCCTCTGCTACCTGTAGGCATGCCTGTAATAGGAGGGAGGATAATCCTTAAAAAAGCTCAGAATTTGCTTGCAACAGATCTCTTCCTTTGCAGAGCTAATAGCACAGCATGTGTTAGCGGGAATGAATCATATTCAACAAAAAACTGAAGTATTGATCTGTTTTGGGATAAAACATCACTTAGAAAGCTTTGGGAGTTTTTAAGTTTTACCACTAAATGATCCACAACAGAACGCTTCAGAAGCAGTTCTCTCTGGTGAAGATATCGTTTCCAGATGTCTCTCTTTTGTAATCATCTTGGCCACTATTTCTATCACCGTTGTGTTTCATTACTTAAACTGTTGATACCATGCATGGGTAGGACACAGATTATATCAGTTAGTTGAGTCTGCATCGTCTGTTCTGGCTGTAGAAGAAGAAATGAAAGAGTTGATACCACGGAGATCAGAATTATTATTCTTCCACTAGAATATTATTCAGGATGATATGCATTCTTTTGGAGGGTACTTGTCAATTGCTAACTAATAAATTAGCTTCCCCGATCACTTCAAATTTGATTAATTATAAATATAGCTGCCAAAACCTCCAGACAGCACTTCAACATATGGGTGGATTTATTTTAAAGGAGAGTAACTCCTACAAAGAGAGCGCCAGGATGTCCAAGGCTAGGATTTCTTCAATTCACTGAAATTCCATTACATTCAATTGCACTTAAAATATTAACACACTTTAAGTCAGCATATTGAAGGCGTTCCTGATCTGCTCTTCTCTGCAGCCTGACAAGTAATAAGCCCCTCTTAGAATGGGAGATTACTGCCTCAAATCCCAGCTCTGCATGTATGTACATCTCCTTAAGTCAGCTTTACCTCTCTGTAAAACCCCTTGGTCATTAGAGACAGCACATTCTGCTGCTCTGGCCTGTTGCTTCCATCACCTTATGAACAAATCAAACACCCCTGTAGGTTGTGAGCAAATAGGATTCAAAAAAGTGTGCGTGTCTGATCACATCTGTGGGAGGGAACGATACAAAGAAGACATGTCTTTCCTGAGGCACTGAGGTTAATAGAAGGCAGAGCAGGCTAATAGATAATCACGGGGGGTCTAATTGATGTTGTCATGTTTAGTGACAAGACAAGCCTTGGTGAGGGATAATCAGCAGTAAATGACCTCAGGACTTGACCTGGCCTTGTTGTAAGGTGCTATAACTCGGCAAAAGCCGCTGCTAACTTTTTTGCGAGCAAACATTTGGATGGTGTAAAATGATTTTAAGAAAGACCTGATCAATTGTGTGGGTATCAAACAACAATGCTTGTGTTCATGGTCAGAGTGGGCCAAGTCAAATGAGCTGCAGGAGTCACTGGGAGGAGTTCGGGTTAAAATGCAACATTTTTATTGTGCCAAATCTTCATTTACCTGCCTAAACCTGTTGTAATGAAATCTGAGAGTAAACTTTTACTTTAGGACAACATCGCTATTGTTTGTCTGGCTGAGGGAGTCAGGTAAACCTGTTGTTGGTGTCTGAATCAATCAAATACTCTGTTACCTTTCAAATGAATGTCACAAGAAAATATTCCCTTCAACCAAACTTCATTGAATTTCTTTGAAACACACCACTACTACTCTCTTCCTCCTCGTCTGACTGGTGCATTTTTAGTGGCCACTCAATAAATATATGAATGCAAAATCCCTAGTTTATCCGTTATGTGTTACAGTAGAAACATGGCGGTGCAAGATGGCTCAAAAGTCTCTAATTAATATTCAAAGTTAGATGTTTAAACTCTGATTCAAACATACTTGGTCTGTTCTGTTAAATGTTAAATATTGCACACTGTACCTTTTACTGCAAATCTTCAGTAAAAGTTGTGATCTGCTCTCTTCAGTCGAAAGTCCTGGTTCTTTTTTGAGTCACTTTCCTCCTGAAAGTCTGTTCATTTTAAACAGCACAGTGGAATCAGTTGCTTGAAGTCTTTCATGTTCTCTTCTCTGACACTCAGAATGACTCACACCTAGGTAACCCAGGACAAGCATTGCTGTCAAGCTACCAATCATCTGTTATTTATCACTCCTGAACTGGAAGCGTTAACATACCTTTGCTCTTAACACATGCTTCTCTGTGCTCTGCTGTGACCTCTGAAGAATTTGATAATAACAGATTCATATCTTTGTCAATCACACTGCCTCTGGTCTGTTTCCAACTCTCTGCCCATTTACAGATTAGAGTTATGATTTTTCTTGTCTCCACTGCATCGTATGTGTCTCTTTGTGCTGTTAATCTCCTGCTTTTCCCTGCAGGTTGTTTTCATGACATCAAATTTATTTCAAAGCATTGCAAAAGCAATTTATTAACAGATAGTCAATGTGTTGAAGCCTCCTTTTTCAGGGAGGATGCATCCTCCTTTTTGGGCTAGATCGAGATCTTTCTAATGGACAATGAATAACATTCAGGCTCTCAACCTGCCTCTGTGTTTCACAAACAATAAACACTGGAACTAATATCAGATAATAAGAGCGCCAGATGATAATCATCACTGGAATTTGCTGGGGTTCATCCACTATCAGTGTTGCAGACAGTGGGGACTATTGTAGAAGTCCCTTTAGATGCAGATAATTGATATTTAGCCAGTTAGAACACTACTCTCTGCAGTGTGAGTGAAATTGTGAGAGGACACTGGAGGTTTGAGCTGCAAGACCTTTAACTTAAAACCTTCAGTATTATAGACACACATACACACATGACCCATCACTTCTTATTGTCTTTGTTGTAAATGCAGTCTTTTGACTGCTGACCCGATTTCATAGAGATTTGGTGCCATGTGAGATCCCGCTGTGAGCTAAAAGTGGCAGGATAACTGAGGTGTAAATCATCTAATCAGATAGCTGAATAAATTACTATTGATCAGACTGTGATCAAACGCCAACCGTGGCTCTTTCACTCGCTGGCTGAACAGTGCCTGAACACAACTGAGCATCAAACAGATGATATTTTTGATAATGTGCATTGATAAAACTTTTAAAGTCTTGTCAGTCTGTCTCGTATGATTGATTCCCGAAGAGGTATCAAAAGGAACCATCTATTAGACCCTCTCAGGATTAGATCAGACTTTGTGGCCATTTCTGTTTCCCCTAGACCCAAACCCTTTTATTTCTACTGCAGACCCACATTTGGGGGAGTGCATCACATATATAGTTGGAAAAGGATGTAATGATTTCAGTCCATAGATCGTCTATCATGACCTTAATGTTGTGTATCATATCTTCATTAGCATTGAGGTTCTCTGGGGACTCAGGCCTTGAGGGCTGATGTTGCTCCCTTCTGCAGTCTTATTCTACAGACTCACTTTTGGTCCAAAGACTTGCCATTTACTATGTTATGGCCCCAAACAAGTAGCGCCCGGTGAAAACACTCTTAACACGTTACAGAAGTGATCAAAGGTCAGATATAAGAAGTTAGTTAAAGTATGAAATTATCACCTTCCTGAGGAGCTACCGTAAAACACGTCCTACATTGTCTGCCCCCAACGGAAGTCCCCCAGTCTGAGCAGAATTAAGGGAGCAATGTAATATCTAATTCTGGTTGAAAAAGATCTCTGTGGACATGTGTTCCATTATGTTGTTAAATATTTCAAATAATGATCTGGGACTCTCTGACAAAAACAAACACCTTCAGTGGATGTTCTTGATGGGGGATATTTGCCTAAATGGTTACTGTGCAGCCACAGCAACTCTTTCTTGAAATGTATTTAAATGATAAGTGCATTGGTTAGGGATGATTTTCAGTTGCACTATGGTGGAATATTAACTGATGGTGCATGTGACATGAGCTCAATAAAGTACAAGTTCCCATATTCAGGACACCAGAGTACTATACCATGCAGTGCAGCATGTGCACGTGTTTTTAATTCATTTTTAAATGTCGCTCTGTAGAGGCACAGACGAACAGGAAATGCCTGACTAAAACTATAACTGCTTTAATAGAATCAATTAATTGTCTGTTTGTATCTTTTCATGGAGCTCAGAAAATGAGGGGAATATGGATTAGACTTTAAACCCAGACCTTACCTGAACTTAACTGTTACATTAACAGCTGATTATATAAGGAAACCACACAGCTCCACTTTCCTTGGTATGAACTTCAGTTGAGGGAGTTCTATCTTTGGTTTTATGAAACTTTAAACACCCCAGTGTACATGGAAAATGCAGAGGTAACAAAGCCATTCAGTGCTGTAGTGAGGCACAGCAGCAGCAGCAGCGGAACCCTGGCAGTAGATCCAAAGGAAAATAGCCACAATTACCCAGTAGGTCCAGAATCAACTCTTATTACAATATGTGAAAAGCAAAAAATAAAGCCTGAATGGCTTATTATGAGTGAAAATATCTGCCAAAGTTCATAAATATAGAATTACTGTATTTTCCTGAATATAGACCAACACTGGTTATAAGATGACCCCCTTTTAAAGCACTATTCTTAAAAAAGACATTTTGAAAAAAGTGTAATTATCGATAATGATGAATTACTTTTAAAATCAAAGTGTCAGATATAAATGAACAAAATGTGATTGTGTGTGTAAATGAAACACTTGATGATGATGTCAGTGTTTTAATGCTATACAATTTGTAATAACCTAATAATAATTCTGCTTATGGGCATACCTTGGATGATGTTTTTCAGTAACATACTCACACCACCATCATTGGACATTACACTCTGTGACACCATATTTCATAACTGTTGACAGTTTTTTAAGGTCCCTGCTGCACTGATAAACATTTTCTGAAGAAAGACATGATAACTCCGCCTCAGTTTCTAGGTAACCTGTTTTACTTTAGTGCACCGTGTCTCTCAATCGTTCATCCCCCTGGCACCGTAGAGATCATCGATTAGCCTCAGTCATGATGGGTACACTAAGTTTACAGATAAGTGACACCATCTGTTGTAACCGGTACTGACATTTAATTACTTACCAGAATATAAGACAATCCCACTTATTTTAGATGTGTTTTGATGAAGAAAAAAAAAATTGAATTCAGGTCAACACAGTACACCTCAGTACAAGCAATTCATCCCTGCTTTTTGATTAGCATCAATAAAAAGTAAATGCTAATGCAAAGTGGGCAAATAACTACCCTAATAAGGAAACTACAACTCTGTAAAGCATGTGTGAATAAAATGTTTCTGACTTTAAGAAATATAAGTCTTTATTGACAGGAAGAAACGATAACAGCTCATGATAACAGTTGAGAGTAAAACTTGGTCCGAGGAAACCAAACAGTTGGATGTTCTTGAGTATCTGTCTGTCAGTGCCAGCAGATTCTACAAGAATGATTTGCATTTCCATTTTTGTAAAAAAAAAAAAAGAAAAAAAAAAAAGGTGTCTCCCAGAGGAATAAATGGACTTTTTGGTGTGTCAAAACAAAACAGCATGGAAGCACAGTGTAAATGTTTACGTTTGGTCATAAATCACAAGTTTGTGTTTCGGTCATATGATGCCTGTCTCATTGAGAGGTAATGCTTATAATTTGGGCCCCATATTGGTCTGTGGGACAGAATGGTCCTCTCACATTTGTCACTTTCTAGATTTAAAAGATTCAACCCCTAAAACATTTGCAGCAACTGCTGTGTGTGAGTTACCAAGTTCTATGTCTCTGCTCTGGTCAAGGCACATGTAAAGTCTTACTGTTGAGCACCTTTGCAGCCCAGCTCTGTATTATAGTCTCAAAACAAGTCCATAGCTTTTTTCATTCCTTTTTATAGACATTTTTCCTTGAGAAGACTTCTTTCAATAAATAACACAAATATATTCATACGTCATATATAGATAGATAGATAAACATGTATAAACTACATGCATTTCA
Source organism: Notolabrus celidotus (assembly GCF_009762535.1). Taxonomy (NCBI): domain Eukaryota; kingdom Metazoa; phylum Chordata; class Actinopteri; order Labriformes; family Labridae; genus Notolabrus; species Notolabrus celidotus. Next base: position 24,967,473 of record NC_048292.1, read on the forward strand.
TATAATTTAAATAATTTATATGTACAGTTCCCCCCTTCACACACACTCACTCCCTCCCTCCCAATCTCACTTAATCAAGTTCTTCTGTTAACAGCAATGCTGCAGCGTTCTGTGGATTTGCAGCACATTGAAGTGAAATCTCTTTTACACAGACCCATGGTTTCTTCAGTAGAAGTATCACTTTTTAGCAGAATGTTGCTCTTAACCGCCATGACTCATAATCCTGTGGCAGGAGCTCTGTGAACAGGAAGTAAATCCTAAACTGGAAGTAGATTCCAAACATGTAGTCCTCAGCAGGGTGTGTATGGTTATGTTTACGTCCTACGACGTTTCCTTGATAACGCACAGACGCAGGAAGTGTCTATGCGTATCCACCTCCAGCCCACTGTATTTCGAACTTGTGTCAGTGCTCGAACATATGTTTGTGTCGTCTTGCACTGTGAGTTCCAGTTCTTGTCATCAATTCCCCTGCAGCCACCTTTGAAAGGCCTGGGGGTCCGACAACGCGTCTCATAAAAGTACTGTTTGATGTTCTGCGTTGCACTGGTTTTAATTGTAGCCAGAACATTAACGGCATTCCCGTTAGTGTCCACTGCTTGGGTTCTATTAACCACCCACTTGCTCTCACTGTCACACACAGAATATTCCCCACGGTAGCTCTTGTGTTCAGCATAGCGCTTCTTTCGTGTTTTGTTCCCCGCTGCTCCGCTCTCCACAAAATCGTCCGCGAGGTACAGCGGTGGCGGCTGTAGTGGAGGCCGGTCACTTAGCAGCACCCGAGGTGAGTTGTACCGCTTGTGCTGCCTGAGAAGGTCCGAGTTCAATAACATCACCTGCTGGTCCACCCAGCCTTCGCTGCTACCACCGCTGCGTCCCCCCGTCCCCCACTGATCTGCATCGCCCTGCTCCGGTAGAGGGAAGTTTTCACTGAGGACAGGTGGCAGCGTTTCCTGGGGCTCAAGGGGGCGACTCTTCCCCTGTTGGCTCTGGTTCCCTCTGGTCCTCCCTTTGGTCAGGTCGGCCTGAAGCAGCTGGATGATAAGGGAGTTTAAGGGGTCAGGACTTGGCTGCTGCTGTTGTCCCTGTTGACTGCTGTCCATGGTGGTTGCCTGGATACCATAGAGGTACACGAGGACCATCACATACAGCAGGATGGACATCACTAGATTCACCTGTAAGATCTGCAAAGACAGAGAGAGCCTGGTTTGTCCACATGTAACTGAAAGGAGAACTCATTTGTTATCAAGCATTACTTTATACTTTCTCATGAATCACTGGCTGTGTTAAACACTCAATTCTGATTTGTCATAATCCCATTAAATCACAACTAATTCTGAATGGCCAGACAAACGGCATGGACAACTAGGTCACACACTTCACATTGAATTACCAACAGAAAGGAGTCTGATTTCATTTTGTCCTGTTGACAATGTGGCAGTAATGTTCCTTTCCAATCATCAGTAGAAGAATATTTTTAGCATTACTCTCAAGTTTGTTGGAGAACTAAAGGGGGGTCAGGAAAACAGCTCAGACACTAAAGAGGTTTTAAACAAATAAGGAGTTGAGTGCAGTACATCAACCACATTTAAGAAAATGGACACACAGCAACCACAAACTACGACACAATAGTTACAGGACAGGACTGATTTATTTAGCCACATAAATAAATCTGCACATCAATCCTCAGGGTCAGCTTATTTGTATTTGTAGCTGGGAGCCAGGTAATAAGCTTCTGAAGGGGCAGGAAGTGGAGAACTTAAAGTGGATGGAGAGGCATGAGGCAAATGTACAACAAGGTCAGCAAGCGGAGCAACAGCAGTGACAAAACATACAGCTAATGATAAACATGACGGCGTTTTACATTTGTGCCCAATTGGTGCAAAATGACTTTAAATATTACACCAGAGCTTGGAGTCGGAGTGAACAAAGGGACATATGTTTATGATTAAATTAGGTGACCTCCTGAAGATATCATTATCTCATTATCATTTCATCCTTCTCAAACAAATTCACATCAATCCAAATAAAGTCAGAGAAATACAATGTTCCGTACGCCTTCTGCACTTCCCTGAGGAGGATTTGTTCAGATTTAGCAGGGGAGTGAAGAGTGTAAGTCTCTGGGGCTTTGTGGGACGAGCTTTAACTTGACAACCACAATGTCAATAACAGCAGCAGCAGCGGCGGCATTGTATGTGTGTGTGAGAGAGTGTGTGTGGCTTGGTATGAACCACACTGTTAGGGGAACTAACTTGCAGATACATGTACAACATACCAATGGGCCATAAAACACCCATAATTTTGTTCAGCGTTATGCATGATAACTGTTGGCATGCACATTAAAAATGTGCAGAATGAAATTAAGCTCCCTGTTCACCCCCCCCACACACACACACACACACTCACACACTTTGTTATGGCGCCATTAGATGTCTCTCTCTCACTGCTTCAGTTGCTTCTTTTGAGGTGAAAACATGGGCCTGTAAACTGAAATATATATAGTGGAAATGTGTCACGTCAGTTTTCTTGTTTCAGTGTTTCGGATGGGAGCAGCTGGACAACTCTGAGATGTGACGCCTTGCTTCATTGGAATACTGCATTAGAAAAATGTGGACAAAGCAGTCTCCACATGAAGCATCTGTTTATTCTAAAATGTATATTGGGAGCGTCAACATCCATTAATCCACTCAAGCCTGATGAGAAAGTTTTCTCTGTGTATTGGTGCTCATGTGTCACTCTCTGCAGAGTTTGAAAACCCTGTGGTGATATGTCGGAGAAGCATCAGGTCAAATGTTTCTCAAATGTTTGTGTATGCTAAAAGCAGATGTTACAGAGCCACATGCTCATTCCAAATCAGCACGGTCCAGGAAGTGGTGTTAGTGTAAGCCTCAGGGGGGTTTATAACCATGAATAGTTCTCAGAAAACTGACCATCTTTAATTATTTTCAATTCCTCAAGGAAACATCTCTGACGAAGCCTCATTCACAAAATCTCACACATCAGCAGCAGCCAACTGAAGCTACAGTTTACAACTGGTGGCTATGAGCTGTTTCACTGATGGATAACTTTTTGGCAAGCAGCGTTTATTATTAAATGTCATTGTCTTGTGTCTCACATTCAGCCTCTTGCATCTTTTAACCTTAAATACCTCACATTTCAGCCACTAGAGGGCAGTAAAAATAAACTCAACTTCAAACTATGACATATAACAACAACACACTTTGAAGTGAATGACAGCTAGTCTGCTTATTCTTACAAACAGCAGCTTGAGAATAAGGAGTGATGTTTTTGATCACCCTAATAAACAGATACATTCTATATTTGGGCTTCATCTGTTTCAAAAAGAAGCATCACACTCCTCAGCTACTAAATACACCCCAGTGTTAGCAGACTAGCTAAGAACATTTCCATTCTGAACAGGTGCCATCGTAGCATGATAAAACCCTAAGGACTGTACCATGAAGCAGGATTTGTGTTTTTCCAGGTAACTTCAGGGTTAGCTCTGTTTTCAGATCTATGAAGCTGGTTCACCCTTTGGGGCAGACCATGATGATACCTTGCATCACGTTCAGGACAGGGAGTAAAATTAACACCTGCCAAGCGTCCATGGCGGGTAAACAATTAGTTGGCGTGTAAAGCAAAAACACACCCGCCAGTGGCCAATGGAAAATATTGTATCTCATGTGAGGTTTTGTTTTCATACTTTTCGCCCATTTCTGCCGACTGTCAGGCTATTTTGACCTTTGCGGCGCGCTGTACTTGTGTTGTGATTTGGTAAGTCAGGAACGGTGTGACGTCAGCTACTGGAGTTCCCTTCATTCCCTTTGCTTGAAGAAGCACGGCGGGAAGAGCGTTTCGAGGAAGATGTGGCCACACAATCCCGGCGTGAAGCCACCACAAACAAAAAGGATAAACAAAGAGGCAGGAGACGATCAAGAAGAGGAACAGACAGCTCATTTCATTTAGACTCAATCTCAGTTCATGGTTTTTTAGTCTTCCCCTTTCCTGTGGGTTAAACTGAACGTTCCTGTTAAAGCTATGAGACAGACATTTGGCTCACTCAATGTAAAAGGTTGCACTTTTGAATCTTTCTAATGCATGATGATGCAGCAGTCACCTTGAAATGAAGTATAACCTAATAAAATAGCAATAATCTGATTGTATCTGTACATAACTGTATTCTTTAAGTGATGCTCAGGTTGTATTTTCATAATAAAAATGTATGGTAATTATTTTAAATCAAATAAGGCTTGATTTTTTTTATTTTATTTGGCCGGTGAAAAATATTTTCGGTCGGTACATTTTTGGAGGTCACTAGCCAATGGCAGATGAGGTAAAAAGTTAATTTTACGCCTGGTTCAGGGTCAGGTCAGTTTGTAGAAATCTCTGCCGTTAAGCTTTGAGTCCATCGTGATTGGAGGGGGTGAGAGATCAACAGGACACTTTGTCGAACTGTATGATTTTTTTTTTTGAAATTTTATTTTGGGGCTTTTTCACCTTTAATAGACAGGACAGCTGAAGAGAGACAGGAAACGTGGGGAGCAGAGAGTGGGGGAAGACATGCAGCAGATGGTCAACCGGCCGGGAGTCGAGCCAGCAACCTCTGCGACGAGGACTATAGCCTCGATACATGGGGCGCTTAGACCACTTGGACACCAGATCCCCAAACTGTATGATTTTTTGATATGAATGAGAGTTATTATTTGTGCTTCCCTGACATCACACTTCAACAGACACTGAAATAGACTGACATCAGAGATCCCTTTGGTACCAAAAGCTGAAACATTACATCCTACACTGTCAGACACGTCAAGAACAAATCAGAGCAACAATTATAAGCACAAATTTGTAACGCATACAACGCTCAACTCACTTTATTTGCAGTGTTGAGAAGTGGGAACTGAAGTGAATCAGAGCACTCGGATAGCAAATCAGCATGCATATCCTCTGATGACGAATGGAGCAAATTAAGCAAGTACGTTTAAAACATTCTAGAGTTTGTGCACTGAAATTAAGCGATTGTTTGGATTTGTTATGAATGCGTCATTAGTGAAGCCTGGAAACCATAAGATACCTGGAATACATTGAACTCCCTTGTCAGTTTAGGCCTCTGATACCTACAGCTTTGTCTTTGGAAAAAATGTAGACCTTCTATGACGAAGCCAAAGTACAAACATTTCTCCTTCGCCAACAAGGATAATTATAGTATCTACACAAATAGGCAGGTGGTGATGTGTATTTTGTTTCCGGCCAGTTGTTATTATGTTGCAATCATATGCACGCACACATGTTCTCTGGATGTCTTTCAGAGGAAGGAGGAGAAAGAAAGGTGATGGATAATAGACAAACAGACGGCAGGGAACAAAAACAGGTGCCTTGTTCCCATCAGCGATGTTACGGCTGGATGAAAGCTGTCGGACGGGGGTGGGGGGGTGGGGGGGTGGGGGTGGAGGGGCATCTGTTCTACAGCAATGTCACCTTATCATCGGTGGCTCAGAACAGAAATACAGTCACACACTAACACATATAGGAAAGCTTTTTATATCCCTGCAAACTGCACAAAACACTCACACACACACACACCTATAAAACTTTCAAGGACTCTTGATGGTGATATTGCTGCAAGAGCAGGACAGTAAAATTCAGGCTGACGGGCAGCAAACACCAGTAATGGTCGGAGCCAACAAGTAAAATGTTTTATATTTTTGCCGTCTTCTGCAATATACTTTAAAGTGTGTACTATGCACTTAGAAAACAAAGTTGCTGGGCAAAAAGGAGGACTTCATTTTGGCAGTTATCACTTGCAGATATTGATCCTTACTTTTGACTATTGAATATCTCGCTCCCTCAGGTCTTCCTCTTCCCTTCACCTCTCTGTGCCCCCTACCCATCTCAGCACCATGGGGAGCAGAGCTTTCAGTCGCTCTGCTCCCTTAACTCTGGAACTCACTCCCACCAGACATCCGTAACATTGACTCACTTTCCCTATTCAAATCAAAACTCAAACCCATCTGTTCCAAGCTGCATTCCCTGTTTCACTTCCCTGCTTCATTTTAACTTGGTGTTACTTTGCTTGTTGTCTTTATTTATTTTATCATGTTGTTTTTATTGTGTTTTTAACCTCTCTGTAAAGTGTCCTTGAGTGCTGAGAAAGGCGCTTTTTAAATAACATGTATTATTATTATTATTATTATCTATTTTCTGATCGTACGAAAGTGGTCCAGAGATCTAATATGCTCTGGATATAACAATTTACAATTCTGTGGAAAACAACCAGTGTGGACTTTCATCAAATATTATTCATTACTTAAAATATTAAGGCAGAATGAATGGTTCTGAAGTATATTTTGACCTCTTACATAGAGGTTAAGAGAGTACTGCACTATTTGACCTTTGCAGATGTTGCACTCAGAATTGACACTTAAAAACTGATCTGTAGAGAGTGAGAGTATGTGATATAACAAAGAAGTGTGTGTTACGATAACAGCTGCACACGTAGTTTTGAGTCGTAACATCCAGAAAAAACAAAGTGAGTGTTTTGAAGGATTAAGTACCTCACTTCACTCTTAACCCACACCCTGAGATTTTTATGTTTCAATTGGTGTACAGCCGCAAGCGCTGCAGAATCAGAAAATACTTTTGAAGTGCAATTCAACTGGCATCAGTTTCCTTTTCAAGCAAGTTATTTAGGTCACCTTTTGAGATTCTTAATGAGAATTGGGAGGATCATTTGTCCTACATGGTTCATGAATCGGTTGACAGGTTTCAGCGAGCAGCACAGAGCACACCAACTTCACAGACAAAAGACGAAAGACACCCTCTCAAAGCTAGAATTAGCACCAAAACAAACTATAATTCAACATTCAGAAAATAAAATTTAACACAAAAAAGTTCTGGAATTTCCCTTTAAGAGCAGGGTTCTTTAACATCCCAAACAGCTCCTTTTTATACAGCTACTCTGAATCCCCGCAAAATGTCAACAGAATCTTGATGATTTTAGACCAAAAGATGAAAAAGTCTTAGTTTACATCTTCTGTGACAAAGCTCCACAGTGTGTAGTATGTTAGTTAATTCAAAGGAAGCAGGAGAAGGTTTTTCCTTGCACTTACAGGACAGTTGACAAAGAGATGAAAAGCAGCAACTGACAAAAGAAACAGGCAGATAAAGAGTCGTCATAGGACAGTTATTTTAATCTTACATAGCTATAGATACATTACCTCATCACTATGCATCCTGCGAGCAGCTGTTTAAAAAAGAAAAACGGTATTAAAAAAAAAGTTGCGTCTTCCTCTCACTCCCTTCCAAAATAAATGCATGCTCGAGTCAGATCAAGGTTTTTATGGCACAACACAAACAGATTTCGACCACAGGGGTCGCTGAGACAAAACAAAAGTGGCTCACAGCTGTTAAGGCAGATGTGATTAACCCCAAACCTTGGCTGTGTCCTTCAGTCCTTCTGCTTGTAATTTATACGTTTACTCAAGCCAGTTTTCTTTTCTTTCTTTTATTCCAACAATGCACTTTCTGCGAGAGGTTCATTTGTTCATCCAAACACTAAAACAACGAGCCTGTGGTGACAGGAATTACGTTGATCCTTTCATCATTAAATCAGGCAGGACTGTGCAAGAAACATCCTGACAATCAGCCATAAACCACTCACAGACACCAATAGAACAATAGAGTTCTCATTCAACTCCCTTTCCCTTGCTGTGGTGATCGTGTCCAAATACAAGACTAAGGATCTCTTTGTAAAGCGAGCGCCTGCTCTGTAAAAATTGCATCAAAGCGAGACAAATTAATTTTCCCTCCTGCTGCTGTAATCATTGCCATAAAAAAAAAAAAAGCCTGCACTGTAGTTTATGATGCTGACAACTTACTGAGAGAGATGAAGCACAGCAGGTGAAGCATTATTTTCCCTGTGGGGAGGTTGTTAATGACACTATGTGTGAACCCTGAACGCCGTCCTGTTTCTTTAGCCTCGTTTACCTTGCATGCTCAGGACAGATCAGTTACACCTCTGCTACACTTAAACCAGCTACAGCCCTTTTAACGCAGAAATTCTTCACTATGATAAAACTTCTCTACTACTTTGTTTTTTGACAATGAACCCTGCAGCGGTGCAATACTGGTGGTTTTACAATGTGCTAAGACGTTTCGAGAGCCCATTTTACCTTGAAATAAGCAAAAAAATCTGCCAATAGAAGAAGTGAAAATTTGCTTGGTAAGATTTCTTAAAATGAGACGTAATATATCGAAAACTGTGATATTAAAATTAGCAGGGAAACTTATTTTAAGTAATATTTACCAGTATTTTAAAGCTGAGTGTCTCAGAATAAGACAGGAATGATAACAATTAGTATTTTTTCACTCAAAAAAAGATTTCTGCACTAATACATTTCATGTCAACTTCTTCATTTGAGATATATTCACCTTAATTTGAGTTGTATTATAGCGGCACTTCTCTAGGTTTAAGACCATCTTGTACTTGAAATAAGATGACAAAGTTTAATTTGAGCATTTTGAGATGTAATTTCTTCTCATAGTGAGCTGGATATACTAATATTCAGTCAGGTTGTGTTTTAGGATAAGCCAGCTATGCTCTAAAGTAGGTGTTTCATTGTGTGCATGTAGTTTGAGGATGGATATTTTGATCTTATTTAGAAAAAACAGTGTCTGAAAACTGTAACCCACCCTTAGAAAAACAACTTTTCTTTCTTTCTTTCTTTCTTTTATCAATGGAGCTGTTTTCTGATAAATCCTCCAATAAAATGCATTTACTTAAATCAAGTAAAGGGTTTGTCTTAAATCAAGATTATCCATCTTCTACAAATAAGATCTCAGCTTGAAAAATGTATGAAATGTAAAATAAACCTTGTTTCTTCTAAATTAAAACTCAAAACAAGATTATTTCAAGATTGTTTGACTTAACAAGATATTTAAGATGTCTTAAAACAAGTCCCTCTATCTTGCTCAATGTTACTTGTTAAGTAAGTTTATCTTAAATCAAGTGGGAGAAGACATTTTGACTAAAAATGAGACAATTTCACTTGGGAAGATTTTGAGCTTTTGCAGTGTGAAATATAGAAGCAGAGGCCTCACAGACACTTAAACACTCACACACTCTTTTTCTTGCTGTTCAGTCCTGCTGGCTCCAACGTTTACAGTGACACCACTGCCACTCTCTTTTGCCTCTTTTGCTTTTTTGCTATCACCAATGTCAGCTCAATGGTGGCATTACTTCATGTCACCATTACAGCTCTGGCTCAGAGGTGTGGGATCGTTGCATCTTAAACATGCAATCAAAAGGGGATAATGTGAATAACATGTAATGGTGCAACACCAATCCACTTCTGAGCCTGCATTAAATCAGTTTTTCTATACGTGTCCATATTATGGCTATTTGTGTCAAGCTCCTCTACTTCTAGAACCTCACTGCACATCGTAGAACCACACAGTGGATCACTCATGTGATGCTGTCAAGGGATTCTGTTTGAAAGTACAAAGACAGATATCAGAGATTCTTCACAGCACCTCAACCACATGTTATCTTAGGACATGGAGCGCAGAGTGGGTAAGCTTTATGATAAGCATGACTTAGGACAAGATTTAAGGGCAACAATGAAGTGAGAAATATGGCACCCCTTATGTGTGAACACCTTCTCTGCAAGTTCTGGGCGAATACATCGAGCAAAGATCATCAGTTGAGAAGACTTCACGGTGAGTCACATTTTATCGACTGAATCTCTAAAGTTTCTATTTTTGTTGTGCTGTGTTATTGTACACAGGAACGCTGGAACAACAGCGTGGCAGTAAGGAAACTTGACACGTGTCAAAATGACTCTCCAGTGATTATCGGATTATTGTCCATAAAGTTTTGAAAGGGGGCCAAAGTATTCACTTAACTCCTTGTGACTAACACCAGTGGGGAAGAAACAGCACAGAGGTGTTTTTGGTTTTAAAATAAAAAAGATCCCTCTCTGATAAAGAGGTTTTAGTTTTGGGAAAAACATAACATCTAATCACACCTTGATATCAACTAGTTTTGAAAATACAAACACACCTACAGAACACTTCTGCCACATTTTGTAAGAGCAGCAACGTGGATGCTCTTAAATGCAAATGCGTGCACTGTAATTCCCATTTGCTTGATTCAACATGCCTCTGCTTAATGGTGGCAGGGTTTTTGCGTCACCTTTGAATGTTCATTTCAAAGAGATATAAGATTTCCTGTTTGCATTTTAACAATCCTCTGTATTTAATTTCATTTCAAGCATGCCCCAACCTTCATTCTGAAACTGCTGCCGTCAGCTGAAACCTGTAAAGGTCAGGGTTACAACTTAGTATCTCCCAAATGTCAAGTTTTTAAGATGTATTAAAAATAAATTTTCTTTCAGCTTTGGGTCTGAGCAAGACCAACATTTTCAATGTCCCATTTGCCATTTCCCATACATGTAGGACCGTTTAATCTTTTCACTGCAAAATTCACCAATTCACCTTCGACTGGGTCTGATTCAGAATGCGAGTAAACACTCTGTGTAGATACTGTAGAAAACGGAAAGAGCAGGTTTGGGCAAGAAGAAGCATCTGATGCCTCTGGGAGTTGTCTGATGACCTGTACATGAATGTGAGGAATCCACTCAGTTTCTGTGAAGTTGTGTTTCGTGACACGAAACAAGTGGTCATAACCAGCCTGTGTGTTTAAGGGTTAGGTTATCATCAGCATCTCCTTTGTTAGTATTTATATATATTTCTTTTATCAACTGGCTTTTCCCCAAAAATAAAAAAAGATCCAACATAAAAGGAAACATGTTTCTCCAGGAAGTCACGGTGTGCCTCCAAGGATCGGGTTTCACACTTGAATAGATAATTGCTCAGAAAAAATATATTTTTCATGTGACATCCAGATGGCACAGTTGCCTGAAAATAGGCACACCCTATGTGACTCACATTATTTTAACACCAATAAATGTTTGGCTCCATGTTTCCTGGCATTTAATTTTGGTGATCAACAATTTTGCAGCAAGGAGTCTCCTGTAATGTTTTAGTCCATGCCTGGTGGCTACAGTAGCTCTTACCCAAGGAAGAGTCATGCTGAACCACTGACATCCTAAAATCTGTTCAAAATAGTGACTTCCAAAGACGCCCTTCATTCATTCTGGTACATTGTGTTATTGCCAACAGCTCTAAAGACTTTATTTTAAGTTGTTTTTTATTTTGTTTATTGAATCTGTTTAATCGTGCCCCTCAGCCTTGAAATATAAGCTATAATGTGATAAGCTATCATGCTGCCTTATGCACGGTATGTTCTCTTTTAAGTCATATCTGCAAAATACATGGACAGTTTGGAAGTCTATTGTTGGCGGTTGCCATATTGGAAATGCTAACTTCGCCTAACAACAAACAAAGAGGCATCATCAGAATTACTAGTTGGTGAAATGAATAGTTAATAGTTTTATTATTGTAGGCCTGAAATGGAGTTCATATATTGTTTCTAAGCCTTAGCACAGCATGCCGCTATGAGCCGCAGCTTTACCTCCGGTTAATGGGTAACACCATAACGCTATAATACTGTACTTCCTGAATGTAAACAAGCACAAATGACAGATGGCATCTCATAGCACAACACATTGTATCTATTTAACCACTCAACCGGAGCAATGTGTAAACAGTGAAGGCATGGGGATGTTAACCTGCAAGGTTGACCGAAGGCTGGTGACGCTAGCCCTGCTTAACACTCACACATGCACATTCTGCAAACCAATTACACAAGGTTTCCCCACAGACTCTGTAATCCTGTGTTCAGCCGTGTTAAATCATGCTCCATTTTAAACAGAATATACATTTCTGTTTCTGAACCCTTCCAAAAGTCCCTGATTACCAATAATTCTCTACGACTAGACTCCGCTCTCCACGCGCTCTACTCCACTCCACTGGTCTCACAGCAGGTTATGAAGCAGCCTTAGAAATTCCTATGCATTAAATCATGTACCAGAACATGCTTTTTCCATTTTCTCCACATAAGCCTGCACAAATTTCAAATGAATGTATTTCTACAGCAAGTGTAATTCATGTCTAAAACAAGAGAGACTGAAAATCACAGTGTAGTAAAAAACAAAAAGCCTACTGCTGTAACATTCAAGGGGTTAGGGTCGATCAAACAAAGCCTTAGAACTGAAGTCACAGTTACCTTGCATAGGACACATCCCGAGGTCAATGTTTCTGTTTGCAGTTTCCTTTATGTAACAATTTTCAACAGGAACATCAACATATTTTTCTGAGCCCAACTTAGTAGTTTTGGTGCCTAAACCTAACCACACTGGGGCCTTTTTTAAAATGTAGCTTCACAAAATGAAACTTCTTGGATGGGTTTCGAAAGAGATCACGGTTTGGGCATAAATTATATATCTCTGTTGCGTCTACTTAAGAACACAAAATTGACTTCCTAGATGTAATAAAAACAGCATAGCACAAGAAAAGACTTCAGAGCAGGAACTGACTGAAAAACATACTTTGCTATAGAACAAATGAAAAGTTTTAATTAAATTTTGAAATATGTGCTGCTGTGCAAAAGGAAAATAGGGAATTATTTGCATATATGCACATTTCTTTCTAAATGTTATCATAACTTTCATTAACTGCCCTCAAACTGGATTATAATGTAATAGTGTCATTGTATACTCTCCCAAAAACTGCTCATGAAAGCACCTGTATATGTTCAGGCTTGACAGACATATTGTATATAAAAAAAAAGAAGCATATATTCCCATGCTAAAAAGGAAAATCCAAAAATGATGGACAATAGAGGACATATAGGTTCAGTACACAATGTCCTGGCATGCTTCAATTCCAAAAACAGCAATGGCATTTAAAGTATTTAATCACTGTAACTTCACTGTATATCAATATCGCCACAGATAAAGTGTCAAATCTGGAATATTGTTCCAGCAGCTCATATCTCATCACTATCCAGACCTCATGACCATAGACGAGGCTCTGAACGTGCACTGACCGCTGAATTCAAAGATTAGCCTTAAGACTCAGCTTGGTCCTCAACATAACAAGCCAGATAAGGCTGTATCACCTCAATCCACTTTACACTCACTCAGACGCTTGGTAATCCTTCACCTGGAGAAACACACTCGGAGCTGCTGCCATCACCTGTCTCTATTCGTTTGTCTCTATCAGTCTCTCTCTTCCTGCCTCTCTCTCTATACCAACTTTCACAGAACATTCAGTTGAGGCAAATATTAGTCCACCAATCTGCTTCTGCTTGATATTTCTGATATTTCTGCATGTTGGAAGTTTGTCCTTGTGACCTTTGCCTAGTGCTTCCTCATGAATAAGAATGCTTGGTGTTTTTAACAATGTATGGGTAAAGTCTGGACATGCTCATATGCAAAGTGTTCTGAGGTAACTTCAAGATTTTGAGATATGCAAATACAAAGTAAATCATAGATTGATCTCAGCCACCTTAATTTCCCATACGAAGCAAAGATAGAAATATGAGGAACTGGTTGTACCTTTACTCATAAGGTTAGCCACCAAATGACTAAGGATGAAGTGTTTTACCTGCAGTCACTGACACGCGAGACATTCAGGACAGGTTGTGACTTGACATGGCAGGTATAATGTCATGGAATTCTACAAAATGGACCAGTTTTATATCAAAATATCTGAGTCAAAATAATAATAATAATAATAATAATAATAATAATAATAATAATAATAATAATAACTTTATTTATATAGTATCCTTTAAAAACAAAGGTTTACAAAGTGCTTTGACAAACAAAGTGTGGTTCATATAACAAAGTAAACCTTTTGACAGACAGGGAGGAGGAATTTTAACAATGCAAAAGAGAATACAACGATTGAGGTTAAAAAGAATACATGCACATTAAACAGAATGAAGTGGTGGGACAATAGACCTGTAAATCTTTGTTGAGAGGTTTTTCAAGGGTAAATAGTTAATATAAATAAAAATAAATAAATACAAATGGATAAGTAAATAAAAGCCTTAAAAGGACAATAAATGAGGTTTTCAGAATAAGAGGACGTCATCACATCAGAAAAATTAGAAAAAGTGAAAAGGATAAATTAGGAACATTAAAATAATAAATGAAATAAAAGAAAATAAATAATAATATATTAAACAATGAATAATCAAATAAAAGAATTAGTTGGATAAAAACTAAAATTAATAATAAAATAGAAATAAAAGCGGTTAGAAAGATAAAGTCACATTAAAGCAAGTCTGTAAAAATGGGTTGTAAGAAGAGATTTAAAAGATGTCACTGACTCTGCGAGCCTTATCTCCTCAAGGCTGGAACTAATGATTTTATACGGTTATCAGGTGATCTGTTGATATTTTCCTATATATTAGAAATGTATACAGAAAATGTCAAAATATTCATAATAGTCATCCCTATTTCCGAAAGCAAGAGTGACATTTTCACATTGTTCATTTATACTTGTTGTGATAACCATACTTTATCTTGTTACGGCTGGAAGAGTTTCATATAATATTTGGAGCAGCTTGTGACACTGCTTGTTAATGTTAGCGCTGAAGCACAGGTTTGGTCATGGTGTCTTATCAGGTGAATTTGGTCTTGCAGTCAATTCACATAATCTCTTTCTACAGAGCGTACAGATCATAAACTGTAAATAAAAATGGACAGCGTTGCTCCGCCTCTTCCCGTTGTACGTTTCTGAAGCCAAAAAATCCCTCTCCTGGGCGCAGCCATTGTGCAGCCAGAGCCTGTGAAGCCACTGTTTCACTCTACGGCGGCTGTGAATCAAAGCGAACCCAGAAGTAACGCCCCGTTTTTTAAACTCTAATAACTAATGAAAAAGAAACTTTTCAGGAAAAAGAGGCCTTGAACACAAAACAGTCAAATACTAACTACATATCGCCACAGCATACGGATATGAGAAACATTCGTACGACGTGTATTTATTTTTTAAAGTTTGACTGCTCCTCCATTCAAATGAATTTTTTACCTATACTGCAGCCAGCCACCAGGGGGCAGACACTCCGCTGAAAGCTTCACTTCCAGCCGAGCCGGATGCTCCCCTGGTACAGATGGGTTAAATTTCAGAAAGTGTTCCTTCCTTCATATAAAGTCAACATTACATGATTTCTGAGGTGGAGAGTGTAAATCTCGTCCCAAAACTCTGACGTTGTTGATGTGAGATAACCACTGCTACCTGACCAGCCACTTATGTTATCGTTACTATTCTGAAAGGTAAAAAGTCAACATCTGAGTCTTGTGGGATTAAAAATGCTGAGCACACTACGCTGAAATAAGTCAAACAGAACACATCTTTTCCAATTGACCAGTTTGAATAACGTTTTTACTGATATAGGGAAGTCTAACATTACAATGAGTAACTAATCTGAGTAAGTGAATCTTCAAGCCCCTTATTTGTGTATACACACAAACACACATATCATATAGTACATCAAAAATGTAACAAAAATGATATTGATCATAATGAAACTTGCCAGTTTTGTGATGGTAACTGGCAAACACACAAACATCAATAAAGGATTGCCCTGTCTTGACCCCTTCAAATCACATTTAATTCGTATTTAATACCATTACTGAGATCTGATTTAAACGCTCTCCATTGTAGGATGAGAAGTTCCAAGAAATCTGACTGAGACAAAAGAGGATGCAACTACAGCCAGACTTTGTTCACGACACTCAATGATGTAACACCAAGGACAAAGTGTCTGGTGGATTTACCATCCTACAATTGAACATACTCTTTCACTTGTTCAGTTATGTTTCCATAGAATGTCTATTTGTTATTAATATCTCATTGTCTTCTTTGAATACTCTGACTTCATTTCCCCCATAATTCAATAACATTTCAGCAATGACCTGCAACACACACACAAGCAGAAAACGCACCGAACTTATTGTCACAAGACCAAATGCTATTTACGTCAAATGGAAATAATTACAAAGAGCATTGTGAAAACAAAGCCATGTTGCCAAAACAGAGGCAAAACTGTTCACGTGGAAAATTAGATTAGATTCTACTAGATCGAATGTGATAGTAATGTTTGCCTCACCGCCTGTCTCCCTCCAGTACTTCAGCTTAGGAGGCTCAGGATCCATTAGGTCAGTGTGCAGGTTTCATCGACTCACACTTCTGTCTGCTCATATTCATCCCCACGTCTCTCCTCTCTCTCTGTCCACTTGAGCTGTCATCCTTTTTCAAAGCCCTGGTATAGTATTATGTCTTTCATTAACAAGTCCAACATCCTCCTTACTTCATGGGATACATTTAACTTTGATCATTGTTGTCTAACTTTACTGTGAAAACTTTAGATTCTCCAGAACTGGAGGAACAGTCCCTAACTAATTCAAATCAACTGTCCTCAAATAGGTAGCTATAGTGCTTTCCTCATCAATATGTTCCTCTGAATTTCCCAAATACCCATGCTAATCATTTCTAGGAAACAGCTGGGTCAACTGCCAAGATCTTCGTCTTACCTGCACTTCACGCTCATTGAAGCTGATAATCTGCTGCAAGCCCACGTTGAAACTTAGTGCTGCTGCACGTAGAAGCAAACACGATGCAAAAGTTAACAAGTTGACACAAGTGTCAGCAGAAGTCAGATTTATGAGATGGAAGCTGTGTAACTTGCATACAGCTTGTGGGAGTTGCAGGTAGAAGCTGTGGGATTGATGCAGATAATCAGGGATTGATGCGGATAATCAGCCTCCGCATGGAGGCATCTTAGCTAGTGCAGACTGTGTCCCCCCCCAACAGTGATGCACTGAGCAGCTGCACTGCTACTGAGATAATGACAGGTTGACGGACACTTAGTTGTTTCTGTACTGTTTGTTCTTTGTGTGCGCATCCAAGTTACAGCACCACAGTATGATTATACATTAGTGGAGATTTGTGCACAACCAGGGGACTAGAGTGTATGCCCATAAGCTCCTTCAGTTAAACTGCTAAATTCAATTACACCTCATGCTGGGTTAAATCAATTTGTATTCATCCCTTGCTTCTAATTTCACGTGCTGCAGAAACAACGCACACAGCCCAGGCAGTCCAGTATTACTCAGTGTTTGAATTTCAGATTGTGTCCTTTGATATTCTCGTATGAAACATTTGACTACCAAACAGGATGTCACTGAACACAACTAAGTCTTACAGCAGTTCATTAATTAGTCACAACATTATAGGATGGTGCAAATGGAGAAAATGTTGCTCTTCTTTAATAGGAAGAATGTTTGCTGTTTGTCAACATGATGCTTTTTGTATGAAACCTGATTTATACATCTGCATTAAACTGTTCCTGAGGATCACATGTCCAGGCCCTAGTGTAGCCTGCTGTGACACTACAGGGTCAGCTTCACACGGAGAAGAGAGCATGTTGGCTGCATGACAACTTCTGCTCGTGCCGTCATGGCACAGGCTGCGTTTTGGCTGCATGTTGGCTGTGTGAGTTGTTGCTGTCTGCCTTTTCACTCCAACAAGTGTGACCTAAAATAAGGCCACACACTTTTATTGAAAGGTCTTGGCTTTGTAAATGGCCTCTGGGTCGATTCCTTGGAGGTGAGAACAAAGAGTAGTGATCTATTGTAAATTATAAATAAAATACATAAATAAAATACAAATATGAATCACTCTTTACTCAACAGGCTGTTTGCCAAACTGATAAAGGCGTGGTTTCAGGGTTTAAGCTTTTTCAAAATAATCTAATTTATATTAAAAATGGGTCCTTCATTTACATTCAGGCACCAAAATAGCTGTGTGCATAGAGACAGACAGAAGAGGACATAAATAAGGAGATAGACAGAAAGAGGCATCGCACTGGAAGATATCTCACATAACCTGTTATTTAAAGGATGCTTGGTGTTATACAGGTTTGTAAAGGATTGTAGTCACTAAGTAACTGTTCTGGACAAAACTTCAATGTTAAAGCATTGTGTGAAAAGAAGGGCAGTCTCTTCACAGAAAAAAAAAACCAATTTGGGCTTTTAGTTTGAAAATCCTGCTGGAAATAGGAAGAACACATCACAGTTTTTCCTGCCTGTGAAATAAAACCAGTTCAGCCCTCACCTTAACATTTTGAGTCTCTTTTAGCTGAGGTCTGTGTGTGTCTCTAGGAAAAAAAGGCAAGCCTTCTATTGTCCACACATAGGAGGGATGTCAGATGTGCTGCTCATGCCGGCTGCTCTGAATGCTCCAGTCTGTTAACATGCAAGCCCAAATGATAATCCAGTCATTCCACAGCTGTCACTTAGCCAACATGTTTCCCGTGTGAAGCAGAGGTAGAAATACAACAACACATGCTGCAAAAGCTATGATTGGTCTGTTTAGCAGCTTTGCATTGAAACCACAAAGGAAAGTGATAGTCATTAAAATCTTGATGCCAGCCTGGATCCCTTCAGTGAATCCTAAATGCATATTTTATCATCTTATCAATCTATTATATTTCTCATTAAATCCATCTAGATTCATCTTTTCTTTACTTTTAGTTTTGAAAATGCTGTGGCAAAAGTGCTGTTCCATGAGAGCAAAATTTGCTTTGAATTTTAGATTTTGTCTTTATGCTTTTGTACAAAAAAACATTTCAACACAATAAGATAGAGCTACCTAAACCAACTAAGTCTCACAGTGGTGTGTCTAATACCGTAACTCCTCATATATGGACCCATATGTAATTTGTGGTCGGGCCCCTTAGTATGACAGAGATCACAGCCTTCATGAGGAAATCATCAGTGGTGCACAATGATGCTATTTGCTCTACAGCGCAGTGTGGTGCATTTAACCCTTAGCATGTGCTTTGGGAATTAGACGTTCTTATTGGCTTGTTTGCTCAGATTTAGCGAGTGCAAAGGCCACACAATCCTTTTGAGAATCCGGCCCTCACTTTGTACGACAATATGAACTATTACACTTCTAACAGAAACATTTGATATAAAGGCCTGTCTCTGAAACACGCCTGTTTCATATAAAGGCCTGTCTCTGAAACACGCCTGTTTCATATAAAGGCCTGCCTCTGATACAAGTGGGCTTCATATAAAGGCCTGGTACCTTCTGCAGTAAAAGGAAATAAAGGCCTGGGCTTATATTTGAAGATTTGTGGTAGTCACGAAAATACCATTAGCAGTATTTTGTACATAGCTTGGCTTTATTAAATCTCTTTGTGTACTGTACTATACTTTTTGCATGTCATTCAACACCGTCAGCATGTTCTGAAATTCAAGTTGTAATGTACTTCTGCTTAGCCTAGATGTAAGATACCCTTCAGCACTCAATGACATGTATCAAGCTTCTGCGTTACTGCAGGGTAAACCTCTCTGCAGCGTTACTTCAGGAGGTGGTATGCTTTTTTCATATTTTAATAACACATTTTAAATTAAAATATTGGATGTTAATACTAGACATGGGCAGAGTTTCAAATTGTGAAGTAAACGTGTGTTGGAGTAATCCCTGGATGAGATTACAGGCTGCTGTGAACAGCTTGTTCAAAAAGTCACAGGAGAATTCAGCAGCATCATGAGTCCTGACATCACCAGTCTGTGAATCTCAACGAAAGGGCAAATACGGCTGCTTAAAAAGACAAACACAACTTTATTGCATGCAACAGTGAAGGAGGCTTCCAGAATGCTTGGTTCTAGAAGTCTGAAATCGTGTTCAAAATCTCTTGACCATAGACATTACTGTTTGACAAACAGTCACAGACTGCATTAGTAAAACCATCTTAACTTTACCCATTGAGCTCAAACAAGAGAGAGTGCATGTGTTTCCACGTGCCTCTGTGTTTATCACCTGTGCAAGGAGCCTGTGGCAATGTAAGTCAGATCATGTCAGGGTTTGTACTGTCTGTGTGTAGGAGTGTGTGCCACGAGGAATGTTAGCCTAAAGAGGGGCCTCAGACTCGGGTTTTTGTAACAGAGAAAACATATGCACGAGTGAACTATGCATGTCTCTGTGAGCAAGTGCATCTGTCTGAATGGAAGTCAGGTGTGCATCACAACAGCAGGTGTGTTTGTGTGTACACCTCTCAATGAGCCTAAAAACAACACTCCTGTCTGGGTGTGTAAGTGCTAAATAAGTGCCAAGACTCTTGGATTGTGTTCTTTTGTTAGTTTGCATGTCAGTGGCTGTTTGTGTGAAAGGCGGATCATTAGGAGCGCAGACAGCGCAGAACTGCAGCAACTACGCCAGCCTCATGTCTGCAGGGCAAACGCAGACTTTACATATTTCTACAATCAGATCATCACGCAGCTTACACAACTTTTACATGAAAACAAACAATGAACCAAAACTCCAACATCTACAGAATGAAACAAACTCTATATAATATATTCTAACGTTGAAATTCTCATTCAAGTTAATTGTTTTAGTTTATGTATTGATAAAACCTCATCCTTCTATTGTAAATTTGACAGAGTGGTCTAGCCCTCCTATGTTTTTAAAAGCGTCTTGAAATAACGCTTGTTGTGATTTGGCGCTACATAAATAAAGATTTATTAATGACTGATTGATATAGGCATAAAGTGGAGTCAAGGGATTCAACAGTACACTCAACTCGATATGATGCAGTTCATGATGCTGGATACATGCCATTTTTTCTAGATTTTTTGAGGGCACATTTGGCCGAGTTTGTGTTCAAGCTTTAGAGAAGAGTGTACGCCTTGAGCGTATTTCTAAATGTTTCTCAAGATATCATCATATCCCATCGCAGCCTCTTGAGAATTGGCTTAAAACATTACCAATGTTGGTGGAAACTTAAAGTTGAGTCTCTTTAAGCATCCACAAAATATGTAGGGAATATAAATATGAATGTGCTGCAAGATCAAAAAGCAGCCCATCTTCCTGTTAAGACCATTTTCTCAAACCCATATCACACTGACATCCGCCTGGCTCTGCACACCATGAATGCACCAGTGACAATGAGCATTTTTCAGCCCTGAATATTATGATTAATTCATTCAAGCCAAAATCAGAAGCCCTGCACACTGGAAACATGAATTTGTCACCAAATGTCAGTTTTAAAAAATGCTATGCTGTCCATCTATCAAAGCCGTGATCATAATTGATGTTACCCATGTGACATTATCTGAGATTTCTCTTTTACCACGTAAAGCTTGCTAAATGTTGCTAAATGTGATTTTTTTTCTATGTTATATTATCACAGAGATAAACCCTCTCTAGTGATGCTACCCCCAATTTTAGTAATTTAACCCCACACAGCTGAAAACTATGGTCAACACACAACATCCGACTACTCTTGGACTAGCTAACACTGAACCTGTGGGCTACATAAATAGCAGATTAATTCTATAATTTAGAATTAATCATCTGAGCAGAACTACACCTCAGTCAAGAGGCGTAGTTTCAAAACCTATTCAAAACCAGTAATGGTCCAGTTGATTAAACCTAAAAGACAGTAAGAATATGGATTATATAGGATTTTTTATATTTTTGGATGCATATTTTATATAAACAAGTCCCTCTTATTAGAAAATTGTCGTTGATTTTTGTTTCCAGCAGTTTTAAAGTGACATATCATGCAAAATTGACTTTTTAATGGTTCTCTACCTGAAATATGTGTCCCTGGCATGTCTACAAACCCCCGAGAATGAAAAAAATCCATTCTGCCCCTGTTTTGATTTCTCCACCTTTCTGTAAATGTGT
This sequence comes from Notolabrus celidotus, assembly GCF_009762535.1. Taxonomy (NCBI): domain Eukaryota; kingdom Metazoa; phylum Chordata; class Actinopteri; order Labriformes; family Labridae; genus Notolabrus; species Notolabrus celidotus. The sequence continues at coordinate 24,989,145 of NC_048292.1, forward strand.
GTGAAACGAGCCTTTCAGACTTCCGTGTTTTTGTTACGTAACAACAATATCCGGTCTGTCACGGAGTCAGAGCTCAGAGCTTGTTCAGCCCATAGACTGTATAAAATAATACTGAATCCCCCCTCCGTTTTTCATTACCTGCACAAATGTGTGCTAACAAGGAGCTTAGGAGGGAGGCATGCTAGTTGTAGGCTGTCTTAATAAACACAAAGGTTGGTTTTACTCCCCACGTCTGCAGATTTGAAGATCTAGTGGATGATTTTTATTTATCATGGATAAGTGCTAGCACTAGTTAGCATAGCCACATAGCTACATGTTTGTAGCTGTGTACCAAGACACACGTCTACATACTGATAAATAAAACAACAAGAAACACTAAATCTGTGACCAATCGTTCAGAAAGGTCCTGCTGCAGGCGCCTCTCCATCAGGATCAGATTCTGGATCAGATTCAGAGGGTTGAAGTAACGTGATCTCTGAGCAGCCGTGTATATTCAGCCAACATTTAAACATTAGATCAACGTGCTGGAGAGCCAAGGGCTCATCCACTTCCTGAGGGGGTGTGGTCAGAGAGAAAACAGAGTGTTCTGAGGAGGACTGAAGAAGAGGGCTTTTCAGGCATGCCAACATCTGATTTCAAAGTGTTTTTTTTGAGCATAAACTTTAAAGACATGTTTTGGGGACCTCTTAGACCAATATATATTGATGAAAAAAGAGTGATATGTCACCTTTAAACAGCAATTCTCTTGTTTTCCAAGTAACAGAAACACAGTTACAGTACCTGTCTTAATCTCCTTGTGTGTTGGTATGTGAATTGCCTAAAGGAGATTACATACAGATTTAATGTAACCTTACAAGGGTGTGGTGGTGATAACATGCCCATAATTGACTCAATTATTAAAACACACCCCTCCAATCCATCCTCTGGAACTGACTGAATAGGCAAAGGACCTTTTACTGGAACTAGCAGATCTGCATGTCAGAGCAAGACAGACACCACGCTACCCGTTTGATTAACATAAAGGAATGATAGAAACAGCTCAGTTGATGTCTGACAGCAAGGCAGCGGAAAGAGAGCTAAGTAGTCAAAATGTGCCAACGTGGAGAAAAGTAAAGAGAAGGAAAAATTTACAGCCCCACATAAACCTCTTCCAGTTAATTCGATTTTCCAGTCCACAAACTCATCAACCTCAGACACACGTCTCAGCACAAAAGCTCTTACAAACCTGCTCCACACAATCTGAATGACATCATGCAACTAAAAGACACAACACCATTTATTCTCTCACCAAACCAACAAGTGTGAACAAGGTCAGAGGTCCAGAACAATACCATCAAAATGCATCCAAGTTTAAGCCACTGTGAGGAAGTTTAATTTATATGGTCAATGTTGGCGACCCCTGCTGACAAAAGAGTTTCTTACTTTTAACTCTCCTACATATTAGTGGAAATCTTAAATGAAAAAATTCTCCTGCTGTCTTTTCACTATAACTCTAGACATTCACACCTGCATACCATTATTAAGCACCTCGTCTGGCACTGACCTTGTTAAAGCAATTGCATGCATAATGAGAAATAAAATAAATAGACAGGAATAATCAACATTTTTGCAGGTGGACCCATACAGAGACATCAGTATCAATTTCATTCTGTTTTACAACAAGATGAGAACTCATCTCTCATATTCAAATGGCTTCAGAGAGATTTGTGTTTGTTGCAATCAGAACTTGATGATGTCCACATCAGATCTCGTTAAGTAAAGACAGGTTTATAAATCAGTATGCAAACCCACATTTCACCTGCACTTAAAAGAAGAGACTTTGGGGTTCATCAAGCTCACTTTTTAACGTTGACTTGCAGATCATTGTAGAATCCCTCAACAAAATATAAACAAAAATGAAGCTAAACCACAGATTCATTTGAGTCTGGGGCTAAACAGCACATCCTCTATAGTCACTTTCGATTAGATGGCATGATTCTAGCTGCTGTAAAAATCAAAGTCCTGTTTGAATTTAGAGCGGAGACAGGCTGTGACTAAGGGTCTCAACTGTACTTTATTGGGGTTCAGAAATTTGTAACACTATCATTTAAATTTGTCATTTGCTGAAACCGGTGAAATGGTTCTTAAAGGTGTGTTTTTTTGTGTTTGATTGCTTGTTTTAAGTGTATGACGTGCTTGTCAAAAGTAAGTGCCACAGGGGATCCAGGTCAACTCGGACCCTTTGTTGAGAAACTGGTCAAGAAGTGACCCGGCGGCTAGCATATGAACCACAGTCAATTCTACTATGACACTTAGCTGAGTTGCTAATAAAGAATGCTTGACCCAAACAATGACAGTGCAAGTTAACACTAAGAAATGTTCAGACTTTTACTTCACTGTCAGAAAGCCACTTTGTTTTAGTGCTCTAAGAATGGATTGCGGCCACTAATAGCACCAAGAACTGTGCACCATTTGCCCCTTCTATATGCACCATCTCAAGGTCTGATTCACAAAGCATGTTGCACTAATAATCTTCAAGTGCAGAAATGCCCACACACTTGTGCAGCTCTGTGCAGTTGGCACAGAGCTGCACTGTGTGCTCTCATCTGATGGGGCTCACATCCATCCTCATACAGATGATGACCTGAAAGGAGAGGGGTACTTCTAACTTCTCACCACCATCGTGGGGTCAATTCATAAAGGATGTAATAGATCTTTGTCGTGTGTGATGGCACAGCCTGTATGTGCAGGGATTGAGCCAAAGACAGCCCCAGATTGTCATAACAGTGGTGATGTCAAAGTAATATTAACACACTTTATGCATAGACACATTATTTAAAAAGCCATCCAAAGGTAGAATTGTCTTCATGATCAATGATTAGTTTGAGCGTGACAACACTTAAAGATAAGGGACTTGTTTTTCTCCAAATGAACACATAATTTCTTATTTAAATGTATGCAAACACCATCGTCACACAATCACACTATTCCCCTGCAGGTAGCATGACTATTGACAAATACCTCAAACAACCCTGTTAGAAACACTGGACCATCCCTTCACTGCAGGATGTTCTGATCTCTTGATTGCTTGGACTGTATGATGACAAATTTATTTCTTAGCAAAGGCACTTGAGCACGCAGACATTACGCTTCCTTTATTTGAACAGTGGGAACAAACACTCAGAAACTCATAATTGCCAAGCACACACACTAATGTAGATTTGCTGTAGCTACATCAAAGTAGGGACAATAACACGCTGTAATGTTTGAGGACAGTCATGAGGATGAGCGACTGAAAATAAGAGTTTTGTAGGGAGGAAAAAAGAGGCGAGAGGCAGAATAAAAGTGAGAGCAGATTTGTTTTTTTAAGAAGCTGGGATGAAAATGATGTTGGCCAAATCACCGTCTAACCCCTGAACTAATTGTAACTAGGACGCCAGCCTCGTAATCTACTGGCAGTAATGCTTAATAAGGCGAGCCAACTGCTGTCAAACACCACAGCTGGAGAGGGCAGAGAAAAAGTCTTTCTGCACATTTGACCCATTATTTTAGTCTTTTAGACAACAATCTAAATTGCCGAATGGAAACCAATAACAAGCATGACGGCAGACCTTATAAATGGTGGAGCTTCATCCTGTTATCCTTGCTCTAAATTAGTATCATGTGATATTAATCATTCACTCAGGAGCTAAAGTAAATGTCAGGTCTGTTTGCTTCAAACTGCAAGAAACAGCAGGCAAACAAAGGTTTCCTCCAGCTGTAGTGATGGTTGGGACAACAGATGGATCCATCAATAGCAACTGATCTGGGATGAGAAAGAACACATCAGGTCTTGTTCTGATCCTTGGTCTAAAGCCAAGTGATTAAAGCCATTTTTGGCTGCCAGGCTAAAAATGTAAGGACACCTGCTTTGGACTAATTAGAGATTCCTCGTTACATGTGGAGCAGGGAGAGAGCAGTTCCATCATGCAAAACCATTGGCCTATAAAAATCTCTATTGAATGAGTCTTCTCAGCTTCACATTAGCCTGGGTGAGAGCAATGCAGTGGACTGGAAATTTTATTTCAGAAGCTAATAATGAGCGAATTGAACTTTTGACATAACTTACAAGCCTGTTTTTACCTCATTGTTGCAGGTTGATGCAATTGGCTCTGAGTAATCAGCTGTGCTACTGACTCAGTTACACAACTGACACTTTTAGCAAGCTGATTAGTTCAACTGGCTGACATGGTGCTTTAATTAAACCACAGCTATGTTAAAGCTCGGCTATATGTGTTTCACGGTGGCTCTGCCAACTCCTGTAGTAACTACTACTAGGTAGGTTTCACTCTGGTGCATGCTTCCTCAAGAAGCTACCCATCAAATGACCTGGAAGGACCTGACATCTTCGTGTATCAATTAAAAAGAAAACATTGCAATCCTAAGAAAATAGTAATAAGTAAAAAAGATACACTTTAGATGTACAGTGTGTAGAAATGTGAATATCTCCCTTGCTCTCCCCTCACATTGGTGAAGCAAGTACAAATTATTTTGCACAGAACAACCACTCTCCTTCTTTTTTAGTCTTCCAACCAGTGCATTTACTCATTAAACACAATTGCATATGATCCAGTTTGTGCATTCTGTGCTACTGTAAAAACATGGTGGTGCAAGGAAGCTTTAATGTGCATATAAAAAAGGTTCATTCTAATATGTTCTAAGATGTTATATTTGGTGGATTATACACTAGTTTAAACATACTTATGAATATTACATTCCATTTCTACCAAGTCTGTTCTGCTGCATGCTGCTGTATTTTTCAGACCATACAGAGATATAAGGACTCTTTTTGCAAAGCATTTACCATCAGTGTGCTGTCAGCATTCACGTGTTAATCACCAGGCAATGAAGGCCTAAAAATGAACCCATTCAAATTTGAAATCCCTGCTATTTTGTCCCTTTTGGCACACCATAGTTAAGCTGCTGCAGTGTCTTCCTGCTTCCTGCAATAATGGAAAAAATAAACACACCACTGCTTTTCAATGGCACATTTCACTTACATATACATGTGCAGCTAATCAGACTGATGTCAGTGAGCAACCGCATCACCAAAACCAACAGAACCCTTTTTGGGGATTTGCAAATCACCACAAACCTGTGGATGAAACTAAATCCAAGAGGTCAACCACAGAGCTTCAGTTAGCTTCATATAATCTGCTGTAGAAGCCCATTTTTGGACCGCTTTCTTTAGTTAACTTCATGTCTCTCAGTTTTCAACAACACTCAAAGTTAATGGAGCTGTGGGGTGTTTTATATGCACATTTTGTACATGCACTCCTGCATATTTCTTAATGTGTAACAATGTTGTCCATTAAAAAATTAACTGTATTTCACAGAACGAACACTGAGAAGCTGTCTTCTCCCTCTAAGTCATGGTTTCAGATTAAACTGTTGCAGCGGTGCATTTATTTGATCATTAAGTGCATTTCATTGCATTCATGGGATTCCCAAAGTAAGACACTGATAAGAATACCTTCAAATTGTTAATGTGGACGAAGATACTGTTTTGAAATGCAAAATAATGGAAATGGAAATTAAAATATGATCAATCGTAATTAAGATCAGGGTTTTGAAAACTAATCGTTTGATGGCCTAATTATACATGTTTTTTTAAATCATAAAGTCTGCTAACATGTTAATGTCCGAAAGCAACTGGAAGAAGCCACAAAGATGAATCTGTTTCATAATGTGACAGTCGAAGTTCCCTTTTTAATGCTGCACAGCAGTATCAGTTACCATTTCCACTTCAAGTTAAAGCTGGTGTGATACATGTGTTTTCACTTCAAGTGCAAAGCAAATCAAACCACAGTCAAATATGCAAGAAGTAAAAAAATAAAGAGAAGTCACTCTGAGACCACATTGGGAAGAGCAACAACAAAATCTTGAAAAAAAAAAAAGCAAACACCTCATCAAATCAAACAGGAACAGGCGGCCCGGGTTCGATTACAGCCTTCCCTGTCCTGTGTTTCATTCCCTGACTTTCTCCCAGTTTCCTGGCCCATTCACTGTACTCTGTCCTCTATAAATAAATGTATAAAAGTACCAAACATATAACAAAGGAAAAATAATAATATAATAACTAAAGGAAATTGCTTTTACACTCCTAACTGCCTCAAGTGTTCCTGAACCCCTGGCTCCACCTTTCTGTATTTTCTTGCTTTATTGAAGAGAACAAATTTCCCAGCAGCCATTAAACACTTTACAGGTACGCTGAGCAAGCAGTCAAGACGTCCAAGCAAACTCACACTAAACTCACACAGAGGACACAGACGGGTCAGAAGCAACAATGCAGAAAAACACAAGTACTGTATTGCTGATGATAAATTGAGTTTTATATTCAGAAGAAGTTACAGTATATAACTTTACAGTTCCTTGAAAATGAACTAGTTAAACACAAACTGCACTGAAAGAGTCTGGACCACCAACAGTGTCTCGCCAGCTGCCCTGAGGCGCTGTCAACAACTTAAATCCAGACTCAGGGAGGCTTTACCACAAAAGCAAAATGTGGCAAGAGATTACTTAGTGTTGGTCTTTTTTGATATTTTCAAATACTGATTTAAAATCAGCTAAATGTTTAATCAACATTAGAATGTGATGATCTAAAACAAAAACCCTTAACCCTCTGAGCCCTCAAACTAGAACTTCTTCTCCTTGTGGCTCAGAGCAGGAACCTGCTGCCTCAGGAAACCCCAACTGCATCAACTGAAGATGGATGATTTGCATCACAGTTACCGTGGAGACCCCTGTGATGATGCAGCGAGACTGCCGAGTGATGGGGCTTATTGAGCAGTATGCCAAACAGGCAAATCCTCTACAGGGATTTTCACCCAGCAATGTCTGAGCCCTAATACTGTCCAATTGAATCCAGATGTTACGGCATAAAGTGAGAGAGACAGAGAGAGAAGGACAGAAAGAATGACAGGGTAATTCAGTCTGAAGCTCAGTTTAAAACAATGAGTTCGTGCTGCAAATTATAATCGGACAAAATTAGAGAGGAACTAAAAGAAAACAGCTATAGAAGTCAAGCTAACCAAAATGTGATTTAAACTCCTAACCCAGATACATTGGGTGCACTTGGCTCCACACACAAGTATTTGCTGGTGGCTTCTGTGGTCCAGTAAACTGCAAACTGGTTTAAGGCCAAAGTGTTTTCACGAATCTTAGGATTGTCAAACAAACAACGTGCAGCTAATGGTCATGCAAAAATCAATTGAAACTGAATTGTTAAAGTATAAGAGCATGACTTTCTGCAATGAGACGTCTGGGTCAAAGAATACAAAGAACTGGAACATAAATTTGATTGCAACTAGGGTTGCAAAGGGGTGGACATATTCCGGTAAATTTCCATGGGAAGTTAAGCTGGGGAATTTTGGAAAAAATTTCAAACTGGAAACTTTCCATGGGAATTATGGGAATGTGTTGGAATGTATAGGAATTGAGGGTAATTTAATGGAAAGGTATCATATCCAGGCATAAATATTTGTTTGTTATAAGCAGTCATCCATCCAAAATAATACAATTCTCAAAGCTTCTCAAGCCTAGCCTCGGCAGGATTCTAGAAATCATGTGTGCATGTGATGGAGGAATGCACAGTGCATTTAGGGGGTGTGGTCTCTATAGCCCTGCAGTAAGCAGTGTGCTGTGTGGATGTGATTGAGGAATAGCAGAGATATTCAACTGTACTTGATGAAATCTGGTTGTTTTAGTCAGGATTATGATCAAATATATTTTCCCCAACTATATTTAAGTTCCATATTAAGAGCCAACCTTCAATTTAGGTTTATTCCTGCTTCATTCCTGTTAATTCCCATAAATTCCTGTTAATTCCCATAAATTCCTGTTAATTCCCATAAATTCCTGTTAATTCCCATTAAAAGTTTACAACTTTGAAAATTCCCAGAATTTTACAACCCTAATTGCAAGACATATATAACTTGATCATTTGATGTCAGACTGTTCACCATGCAGTCTTTTTTGCAGGGGACTGAGGAGAATCAGGGGAGGCACCTAACTTTCATTCCAGAAACGTATTCAGAAAGCAGCTCCTGTGTTTTCAGTTTTGGCAGCTGCAGGAAAGTAAGATTATTGTGGGAAGTCTGGATTAGATACGAGAGGAATTTATTTAATATGACAGTTTAAGTTAGCCGAGTGGTTAAGACGAGTGCCCACATACAGAGGCCACAGTCTTCATCGCAGCGGTTAGTAGCTCAAGTCCAAGCCACAACTCTTCCTGCATGCTGCTCCCCACTCTCTTCTTCCCACATTTTCTGTATCTCCTCAGCTGGCCTATCCATTAAAGGGAAAAATGCCCCAAAAATAACTTTTCAGCTGAGAATCTCTTCTTGTTTCCTCTCTTTCCTTTCTCGTGTCCTTTTCCTTTAGCTCCCATATTATCTAACTTTCACAGTATTGTCCTCCTTATAGCAAGATTTTAAAACATAGTTTAACATTTTGGAGTTTTGAGGTATATAAACATCTTAGAGAGTTGAATTTTAAGGTTTGTTAATACTAGGCTCTCAAACTATGACTTGTTTCATCCAAATGAATCCCAGAATGTCAATAGTTAACTGTGACTGTCACATTTTAAAACCCTGAAGTATTTCCACACAGTTTGTACGTCCATATTAATAATGCAAGTACATATCAAATTGAATAAATACAATAAAATATACTTTATGATCTTAACTTTTAGATTTGATATTCAAATAAATGCTGCACTGACACATCAGTGTGGTCTGAAACCATGGCTTTGAGGTAGGAGACAGCTTCTAAGTGATCATTCTGTGAAATACAGCGTTTATTTTTGAGTCATTTGCCACCTGTTTAGCTTGCTCTGTAGTTATGACTTTGATTCAGTTTAGTTAAAAGGGCTGTGGTGATTCACACACTCTAAAATAGTGCTCTGCTGGCTTGGTGAAACAGCTTCTCTCTGTTAAATTAGCAGCACTTGTACGCTCGTGTGGAAAGTGCTTTTGACTTGTAAACTGAGCTATCAGGTAGTTTTTGAAAGAGAAAAATGTCATTTAAAAAGCAGAAGACCCTGCGGTGGCTTTACTACGATGCAACAAATAGCCTTCAATTAAATAATACACCATTTCTAACCACAATCATATTACAATTAACACGCTAATGATAATCGATTCCATTTGTCATGTCTGTGTTGTTGAGAGTACACACTGAAGCTAATTAGCTTATCTTAACATTTTGTCATATTAACAGAGCAATATTAAAGTAACTATTTCATGTTTTCAAAGGTGTGTAAGCCTTTTGTTAAAAACACCTATCGCCAGGCATCATCGCTTCTAGCTAAGAAAAGACACTCATAAAAATAAAGCATAGCAAATTATTTTTTAAATAAAGCCTGTTAGCTTCTGACAAGTTAATTAGTGAGCATTTAAGATGCCGTTTGTATTTTTTATATGGCCAGGCAATACTTGTCTGTATTTGTTTGTGTGCAAAAATAGCTAGCTAGCTGTTTGCATTAGCTTTAGTTTTAGCACACATATGTCTTCCTTGTAAATATTTCAAGAGTTTTTATATCACTTATTTGTGCACATTTCTTATTTTTTCTTGGTAACAGAAGTTACCATATGCATTAGGAGAGTAAACATCAGCTGCTGTTTGTGGTTCAGACTTCAAGGTAGGGAGCTTATCCCGTGAATCTTCCTCCACCTCCCACCTCATTCTCTTTTTGCCCCCGGGGTGTTAGGGTAAGTGAAGGGAAGGGCAGAATTCCAATCATAACAGTGAATTATCCTCTGAACATTTCGCTGTCTCCTGCCAGGTGAGTCATCTGCTTTCACGGTGATTATCCTTTGAGAAAGCTAATTAGTGCCCCAGTGAGGTTTCAAAAGTAAGCGTCCTTTGTGTTGCTTGTTTGTGAGGGATGTTTATAAGTGCAAGTTAGCTTTGTGGTTGAATCCAGTGTGGAAAAGGGAAGATTAGTAAGCATGTTAAGGTCAAGGTTCTGTGTTTTTATCAAGTCTGCTATGTAAGAACATGTACATGCCTATGTACATACATATGTACATACCTACAGGTACACATTCCTCTGCCTGACAGAAAAACAAATGAGAACACACACCTTGCAGCAAGACAAACTATTTTATGGAGAGAAGAGAGAGTGTATTTCCAATAATTATCTTGTAACATGACAACTTGATCACTTTTCCCAGAGCGAACATCTCAACTCATAATTTCAAATTTACTGCTAAGGTAACCACTAAGGGCCGCTATGATTGGTAAAAGTGCTTACTGAATTTTTCCAAATTGGTGCCTGTACTTACAGACATCTCAGGAAATGGTGTGATGAGTTAGATGGAGTAATAGTGAGACTTCTGATTATCTTGGTCCGGTATCCAGAGGTCCTGTCAAGACCATTGACTGTCTGGCATTTAGACTGACTATCAACTAAAACCCACAATAAAACATGACCACTAAGTAACAAGTATCATGGCATCTCTGCAGAACTGACCCCCTTTTCAATCATGTATTAAAGACACACATGCACAATCAAGTGCCTGCCTTCTAATGCTCTCACACAATATTCCTCTAGTCTCTAGTCTAACTAACAAGAAACATCCCACCAAAGGCAGAAATAAGGAATTCTGAGTCCAGTTAACATGAGTGTAAACAACAACATGTACGCAAGACAGCACATCTACAGAGGACCGTACATTTGACAAATGAGGAGGGAAACTGACCCTGCATGTTTGTATGGACTAAAAATGTGTTTGAGTGAGTGCATGTTATCAAAAGCTCCACAGGTAACTTTAAAGCTGATTAGAAGACTTTGAAATTTGTTCTGTTTTGTAGAAAGTAACCGTAAAACTGCAGAGAAATGTGTTCCAAATAGAGATCTTCTGACCTTTTCGCTGCAGGTTGGCTTCTTTTTCCCATTTAACATAAGATGGTCTGATTTTAAAACCCACATTGATTAAATGGAAGCAATAGGGGTTGAATTGTTGACTTTATTAAAAGCACCTGCTAGTAAATGTACTTCCTTGAAAAACCACTTTAGCTTGCAAAATAAAGTCAATCTCCATTAAGACCCACATTGAGATGCACCATTTTTAAGTTACAGCAGAAAAGAACCAATATACAGTCTTGTGCAAAATTTTAAAAAGGCTTTGTCTTTTGGAGTGCTTTCCCTATTTTGTGAATATTTTATATAACTCTCTTGTACAACACTGCAACCACAACGTGTGTGTAATTAAGGTGACAGCCTTTTTCAGAGACACATAAGCATCTCCAGCTGTGTGCTAGGTGTCCCCTCAAGTTGTGTTTGTGTTGCTGTTGGTTTTGAAGGAATTTGTATCCAAACTTGATAAGAATTAAACAACTTTCTGTGCAGGTAATGGTAGTATTGATAGTCAAAGAAAACTGAGCTGTTTTGCACTCATTTTGTGATATTCTGCACTCATGTTTCCTGTCTGTGGAGACCTTACTTGGCTTTCTAGCCTTGCTTGTTAACAATATATTGAGCCAGTTAACAAAGCAGCTTTTGGCCAAGCTGTATACCTTTGACAACTGGGCATTGGAATACGCTCATTCCTCCAAAGCCCCATCCTCTGATATAAATATCACCTCTTTGAGTTTGTCATGTTGATTCAAGCCAAATCAATGCCATATATATTATTCACACTTTGAAAAAGCTCTACCTTAGTCCCAAACAAGCGGCAACCCCCAGTCTCAAAATATGAAGCCCATGCGGAAGTGTTATGAGCTGCAGTTCATCGAGCATCCACTTGAGGCTGGCTGCAGAAACACCGGAAACCACATACACACCCATTCAAAGAAGACGATCTTTGCAGAAGATATAAACATGTTTACAGTCTGGTTCAAAAAATAGCTTGGGTCTACGTAGCTAAATTCTCAATCAGCACACACTGTAAGGGGGGTTGAATTTTTTTTCTCACGGGACCGGTTCAGAATCTATTAAGATTACAAGTTTTGCCCAAATAAGGACTTGACTGACTTGACTGACAGGCGTGAACACATAGCTGTTGGCTAGGAGGCTCAAACCTCGCCTCTTTACCTCACACTAAATTTGAGTTCAGCATTTCCAATATGGCTCCCGCCAACGATTGGCTTCAAATCAGCGCTCAGGAACAGATGGGTGACATCACAGATACTACATCCATTATTTATACAGTCTATGACCCCAAAGGATTTAATACAGCTGTTCTCTGTGTGATCAGTACTGGTGTGTCAGTTGTGTAAGGTCTTGCTAACATGGCTAAAACTACATTTAATGTTCTGAGGAGGAGCAGTACTGATGCAGGAGTGGGTAACCACATACCGCTGAGTGGCGACAGCACGCAGGAAACACCAGAGTGAGTGCTATGCCACTGAAACATGTTCCTGTTTATTTGAGCTCTAACACTTCACACACAGAAATGATCAAATGAGTGAAACCAGCTGCTGAAGTGTTGGGTGGCATAATGATCTTACAGACTCCTAACCCTCCGTGGCACATGTTTGTTCCTCCCCGTCTTTTGTTTAAACAAGTGCAGGAGTGTTGACACACGCCTGTGTAGTCCTTGTTTGAAAGAGAGAGGAAGAAATAGATCAAGAAAGCCTCTTTCCATTTCCTTCCTAAACAACAGGCCAGACATATACAACACGACCAGCAGCAGTGTGAGAGTTCTGAGGTTTACTCAGAGTAAAGGAGAAGAATGAGCTGTAACTGTTCTTTGATAGGACTTTTGTTTCTGCGCTACATCTGACAAGGTCCACTTTGACTTGGCAAACACACACACACTGAGAGATTTGTCCTCTGCGTCTAAAAAAAATCCTTTTGCTTGCTTTTTCTTTGTAATCAAGCACTTTGTCACAAGTTTGTTTGTTAAAGCATTTTAGAGTTACTTAACTTCTACCATACATCACTGAAATTCCAAACTTTCCCCAGGTTTGACTCAGAGCCTCACAGGAACAGAGGAGGGTATAAAGACAGTTTTGCAGGTAGTAGGATTTGAACTCTCTGTAAGAAGCGAGGTGAATGGAGTGTTAGTGCAGGTGAAGCGAGACAGAGCAGTAATGGGTTATAATAACCAGCTCAAATCAGCCATGGAGATCAGGGAAGCTAATCCAGTGTCAAGCCTAATAGAATCACAGATACAAGAATAGACTGTAGGATTCAACAGTAGCTTTGACCTTGCTTCATTGTGTGTCTGTGGGTGTATGTGTGTGTAGCATGATAGTGCCCTGGATTAATGGTCCCAGGGAGAGATCTTAACTACCAACCAGTAAGGATGTGCAAAAATATAGATACAGCAAAGTATTGCAACATTTGATTTCATAACATTATATCATATTTTTGGAAAATATTTTTTACTATTAACAGTATTTAAAATAACTACATCATGGTACTACATCATAGAAATGTAGCCGTACCGGTACTGTGAACAGGTCGTGTTAACCCTATCCAGTCTGCACCAGAATTAATAGTCAGTTAAATTAATTTATAATATTTATTATTATTTTTTATTATTATGAGCATTGTTTTCTTTTGTTGAACTAATACTATTCATTATGGCCTAAAGTGCAGGTCAAATGTTGTGTCTAAGCTGTAGTGCAGGCACCCCCCACTAGTTGGGGCTTTAGCTCCGGTCACTATCAAATGCCATCGCGCTACAATGCTCTACGACCCAAATGTAAACAAGCACAGACAACCAATGTTTTAGATGACAGAAGTGTTGCATTACTGTATATAGTATCTTGATGTGTATAATATTGTGATGTCCTTGTTAAAACCCAACTTCCCAACTAACCAGGCAAGTGGAGAAAAGCCCTGTAGCACCAGAACTCACGTGCCCCCTGGAAAGCTCAAGACAGACTGTACGATGTTGCATTCCTGGTTTTCAGCATGTAAAAATTTAAAGCACAGTTACAAATGTAAGAGTCAATGAAATATAGGAAATGCTTTATCCAAAATGAAATAGGAGAAAAATGTTGCAGCCACAGAGACAACAACTGTGACTGACTTGGTAGCATCACACTAAAACAGCAGAGGACACAGTGATTGGTGCTAGTTTACTGCTAGCTGCTGACGCCTGATGATTTCCACAACAAGCTATAGCAGCTAACAACTGGCTGTAGCAGCTAGCTAAGACTTGAAAGGTGACAGGTAGTATTAATGTCTTTAGGCTTGTTCTGAAGTGATATCAGTAAAAGATGCAGTGGTTTGAAAATTGTTGGCTCCAACTAGAACGTGATTGGCTCAGTAACAGGGATGTAAGTTCACAAAAACTCTCTGTTTTGGTTGTGTACATTTAAAGTGATGCCAACAAATTAGCTCACAAGTATAATAGCTAACATTAGAAAAAGGCTTCTGAGTCGGCCCAGCTTCATTGCACAAATATAATTTAGGCTTACAGCTTGGTTGTGAAGTCATTGGCTCTAATTTGGTGGATGAATCACGGTGTAGCTAAAATAAGACAACCTTTAATATTTATTCAAAATTCTGAGCAGGTTCTGGAATTAAAGCAATATCCAGCTCAAAAAAACCAAGAGAGGGAGTATCGGCGTAAGTAGGTGCCAAGCAGCTTCTTCTTTCCTAGAGACCCCTGGGCAGGTTCATTTGGTCATGGGTCCACAAAGTAACAAAGACATTAGATAAGGAATAAACAAGTATTTTGCACAATGAGTCACATGCAGTGCACATGATTCCCCTGGCTGATAAGAATGAACTGCACCAAATTTCTACAAGGTTATCAACAACGAAAACATAGAAATACTGAGCTTCAGGAAAAAAAACTCAAGATGAGCTTCTCGATAGGATCTGATTTATTCTCTCTGGCGAAATGTGTCATCTGACTGAGGTCTTAAAATAACTTTTCCTGACTTTGTCTCCCATGGTTAAATGAAGATGATCAGAGTTATAAACTTGCTGATAACCGAGCTGATAAGAGTTTGTTTTGTCCCATTTCCCCTGGATTTAAGCTCTGAACGCTGACATAGCGGCGAGAACTGATCAGTGTTGTGCAAGTTCACATTCAAAATGAGCTAGCTCAAAGTTCAGTTCACACAGACTGAAATGAACCAGTTCACGTTTATAGTTCATTATTTGAACCATGAGCGTAGTCCAAAATATGAAATAATGAACTAGTTCACGTTCATTCTTTTGAGCTGCATGTAAATTATTTTTCAGTGTGCTCAATCCCCGGCCCTCAATCATTGACATTTCAAAAGCAACATCTCTATAAAACCTTGTGTTTTTGGACCATTGGGATTCGTCCTGGTTCTTCATTAAACTCCCTCAAATGTCCACAACAGCTCTGCCAACTACATCTGAATTGCTAGCCATGCCAAACGCCTGCTGGGTGCAATTAATCCAACTTTAACTCTTGAAACCTTTCGATACCTCCCAGAATGTAAGCGATCTTTCACTGTCTGTCATTCCCATGCACGAGTTTCAAATCGAACCATTCAATCCACCGTTCACTTTATGAGCGTAATCAGTGAGTGTCCACATTTAATTTGCTGTCTCTGCATTCTTTTCAGTTAATATAGGCTTTCAACGATTTTCAAACCAGCAATAATGTCTCAGCTTTCTTGAATTTGGGTAGTAAAAGCCACAGGTATGTGCACATGGATGTGATTACATCCATGAAACATGTACAGCCTGAAGTAACTTGTTAAGGGCAAATTTGATGAGTCCTAACTCTCCTGGTAGATAGAACCTGTTATTTCTTGAGTTCTTGCCATAAACTTTTGCTGAACATCAGATGGAGGGGCAATGATTTTCAAAAATTCTAATATTTGTTCACTTTGTAAAAATCGAAGTTACTTTGAATATTTTCTCATTTTACAAGTAAAATTGTTCATAGTTTTTACTGGTGCCTGATTATAATACAGTATTCCCACCAGACGGTGACTATAGAGCGTCTTAAAGCTGTTTGCTGACCACATTAAGTAACTGAAGAGGAAGAATGCTAACTGCATTAAACAGGAAAAGAAGAAGAAAACATCAGCGACTGTGGCAGCGATTTTCTCCATTTCTGAATGTCACACTACTACACACGTATTTCCAGAGACTGAGGATAGCTGTAAAATGTAAACACACACGTCACACTGCGTCACAGAAACACTGACATAAAGATCAAGACAGACGCTGACAGTGCCCGCTACTATCAGCACCTCTGCCTGCTGTTGGTTAACGTGACTGCTACACAAACAGGCTGTTAATGGGACAGGTGTGTGTGTGTGTGTGTGTGTGTGTGTGTGTGTGTGTGTGTGTGTGTGCGTGTGCGTGTGTGTGTGTGTGTGTGTGTGTGTGTGTGTGTGTGTGTGTGTGTGTGTGTGTGTGGGGCTGATTATTGAAATAATCGTCAAATAGATGCCAATGATTATCCAATAGTATTTTGGCTTAGCATCAGATTGATTACTTTAGAATAAACTTTGTTTCTGTTTTGATTCCTGTAAAATTGATCTTTTCAACAAAAGAGGTGCAGCAGCAAGTACTTAATCTTCAGATACCTGGCTATCATACCTTTAATCTCTAAATCCAGGAGACAAATCCTGACCTGAACCTTATCGCACTATCAGTCAATACCTGAGAAGGTACTCTAATCTTTAAAGACTGACATGTTTTAATTCTGTGCTGATCATTAATAATAATAATAATAATACCTAAGTTTTATATAGCGCTTTTCAAGAACTCAAAGACGCTTTACAAGAGAGACAATAAATAAATACAATAAAGACATATAAGACAAGCAGACGACAAGGGAAGAGGTGGAATAATTAATGTGTGGGGAATGCCTGTTTGAAAAGGTACGTTTTTAACTGTTTCTTAAATGAATGAAGTGAGTCAGAAGCACGGATGTGTGGGGGGAGAGAGTTCCAGAGGGTGGGGGCGGCTATGGCAAAAGCCCATTAGTACACACTGCCTTTAATAAGCAGTAAATCAGAGCTTCCTGATCTTTCTCTCTGAGTTTATCTCTTCATCTATAACAGCATCACATGCTGGATGATTAACAACCTTTTGTCCGCTCTTTGGCTGCGGATTGGTCTTAGCTTGATTTGGTGAATTAAAGTTCAAAGGGAAATGCAAACCATCAATCAGGCGAGGAGTTGCTTCTTAGCAGCTCTGAACTTGTGACTGCTTAGTAATGAACTCTTTTCTGCCATGAGTTTTGCCAGCTCTGAACTTGTGACTGCTTAGTAATGAACTCTTTTCTGCCATGAGTCTGCCATGTTTTCCCAAAAAAAGTATGCCTAAATACACCACCTCACAGATTCCTTAGTGTGTCAAAACACCTCAACTCAATTCACTGCAAATTACTTTATATATCCGGCTATGAGGAATCAGTTTGGAGCAAATTGTGCATGAAAAAAACAATTAACCACAGCGGCCAACACACAATCATAAAATGAAAAATAGCTGGGCAAAATACCAGCATTGTATCTTCCACTTATCCTGATAGGATTTAAGGGACAAAACACAGAACATCAAATTGAATTAATTCATCAAGAAAACTATACAACATATTGAATAACGTGATCTTTAAGGACACTATTAAAATGTCTACAAATCTCAAAATGGTATATAAAGATGTTAAAAACATTTCATTCTTTGTCTTACCCACAATGTCAAATTAGCACTTTTCCTGCTCCGTTTTCAAAACAGTTCTTGGAACTTTTATCTCACATAAAACGCTGCAAAATTCTCTGTAAAAACCAGCGTCTAACCTTCGTCATAATAAAACAAATATACTGTTATCATCTGAACAGGAAATGTTATCATCTGAACATGCCGGGACACATCATGATTTCTGTCTCGTAAGGATAAATGATTGCAATACTGAAATTTAGAAAATGTGTAGTTGCAACAGAAGCACCAACACCCATTTTTGTCTTCTTATTAATATTCCGGCTAAATTGAGAAAATTAAATCAAGTAGCAATTATTATTTCAGTCTCTTACCTCTCTTTTGTGCCAACACTGCTCATCAAAGCTGACAAATGAACACTGCAACAATAGAGCTTAGAGCTTACAATACAATTTAGTTTCACCTAATTGATTTATTTTTAAGGTAACTAGTTCAGTCGCACAAAGCCATCGTGTCACAACCTAGAAAGCAGTTCAGCTTTATATCTGATCATACTAATACTTAAATCACATGCAGGGCAGTGTAACACAGCCCAGGTGAGCGGCCTCTAAGCACAACCTGGGTATTTTTATCACGCTGCTGGCACAGCTGTGACACAGGTCTTGTCTGTTGATATGTCAGTTTGTCACTTTGGTCCATAGCACTTTTTACAGACACAGGTCAGGAGAGGATATGTGCCAAGCTGCTACCAACAATAGCTTGGGATTGTTTCTCTGATTACTAAAGACAATGACTTGATCACTAAAATCTTTCATCCAGTTAAAAGATATAGCCATGGGTTAAACAGTGATGTAACTCACAACAGTAAGAGGGATAACTTGGGTTCACATTTTCTGTCTGTTAAATACATTCGTCTTTCCAGCAATCGCTCAAAGCCCTGCAGGATATGGGCGTGTACTTTCACTTAAAGCTAAATATTGCAGACTGACTGCTGTCACAATAATTCTTACTGTGAGCAAGGCCGTCAGGTCTCTGCATATCATGAAAACAAAATAATCCAGTTCATCATCATGATGGACATAAATCAATCAGGATCCCACCTTTCAATCATTTCATAACCCAATCCTGCCTACCCTTTAGATGTTTTCCTCTAAATGTAGACTAATAGCAAATCAAGGTTCATTTTGGAACATAACTTTTGTGATCAACTTCAGCTGAACATTTGCTGTGGCTAATGTCACCATGCTGACGCTCAAAATGTTGTGATTTTCTACCTGCAGAGCGACATTCACAATGTTAGTGTTCGGGAAACCTTAAAGCTAGGGTTGGTAGTCACTGAAAACTAGCAAGAATTTGAATGTAGCATTTCCTCAGGACTCCGTCTAACCCCTCCCCCCCTCCCCTCAGAGCTCCTCCAAAACGACGCCCCCGCTCTCATGCACGAGCGCCGCTGATTCACGACCATATGATGGTGACTGATTCAAAACCGGTCCTCGGCACATGGTTTGTGTTTTGCACTACGTCAACTCATGTCTCACTCAGTGGTAACACCAAAACATTCTCATAGTGAAAGTTAAAAACACAAACAAACATGAAATGTACGCTCTGCAGGAGGCGGCCAGAACGGCAGGACAGGATTTGATTGGTTTCATCATTTGGCTCCTGATGGCAGGGATTGGTTGGTGTTTTCCCAGGTTTACTCCAGCTGATAGCAGCTTTTTTTTTACCTCTTTTTTAAGAACACATTATGTACTGATCACCATTTGGACATAAAGATAATTTTAACCAGTATAACAAAAAGTGGATCTAAATCTGACTACCAACCCCAGCTTTAACTTTTAGTTTTTTTGTGTTATGTTTGACTTTGTAGAGCTATTAGTTGAGCCACTGGCTTACTGACTCCGTCCTTGCTACTAGAGAAGCACATTTCTAATGCAAAGTGATTATGTAACAGTTAACAGTCAACACAATAAGACACAAAGTCCTCGGCAGTGAATAACTCAGCCAAGAGCCAACCCTTATATGTAAACGATATGAGCCGGCTCCTGTTTGAGAGCTGGTTTCCTTTTCAACCTTTTTTGTTGTTGTTTGATAAACTGCAGAATAAAGGGACGATTCCTCTCTGCACACATGCTCGACCACAGGCAGACCACGCACTGACTGGAGGCTGTTTCAAAGTGTGTCCGGTGTGATGATGGTGTTCAGATCACAAGCAGAAACAAGAGGAGCGCAGTGTGCAAAGCAAGCAGGGATTCTTTAAAATTCATTTCTATTTTTGACTCATCTATTTCATGTTTTTATTTGACAGATTTTACAGTTGTCAAGTTTTATCTGAAATCCACACTGTGGTCTCAGGTCTTGTGAAGGAGACTACAAATCTTGAGTTTTTTTATGATAACAACTTTTCATCATCAGCTATTTTAAAATCCTTTCAAAACAATTGTAAGAAAAAAAAAAGTCTCTTATTTTTGGGATCATACAGTCGGAGTTAGTGCAAATATTCATGATCCTATGATCAAACATGTGCAGGTAAAATATCCTTTACTACAGGTCTGGATACAATCTACTTTCTTTTTTCATTGCTCTCATGTACTGAAATACTGTTCAGCTCTGTGAGAGTTAAATATGTGACGACATTAAAGTCAGGAGAGAAACAAATGGAGATTCATATCAAATTAGACTCATAACCGCCAAGTCCATGAACTCATTTCCTGACAATGTGAAATATACACATGTCAAAGGGATTTTTTATTCTCAAATACCACAAACATTGACAAATATCTCTCTACTTCTCACCACTCCAAGTACGTTTTATGTTACCAAGTGTCATAACTCGCCATACTGGTTGATTACATAACTTAATTCATCACATGTAAACTATGAGAGATGGTTAGATGTGAATATAGGTAAAAGCTTCCTCTGAACGTCAGTGAAAGTCTTTGGTAATATCAAAGTTAAAATAGTTAGCTGCATGTGAAATTATATGACAGTCTTTGATTCAAAGTGTCATCAACTCACTCAAACTACGATTCTGCTGAAAGTCCTGTAAACACGCTCTCCAAAAGTAAAAACGTCCTCCTCAATCCAGAACGACAGCTGAGCTATAAATACAGCTTAAATATCAGGCTTTAAAAACCAACACGCACTGGATGAAACTCTGCTTTCACATTATACTCACTTTAGAATTTATGTCCCATGGCATGCCACTGTTGTTTTCCACATTCAAACATGTGCATGATTGCAGGTATTTCAATGTATCATCAGGGCCTCATTTGCTTTTGCATGATATTAACAGCTATGTTGACTCTTCCAGCCTCTTGCGTGTCATGCAATGTACCTCTAGTGAAAAACAAAGAGTCCCCAGTCAGATCTTATCGTGCGTACCAGATGTAAACCACTTCTGTTATTCCACGTACACTGTTGCACAAACTCATGCAATCCAGAGCCAAATATTACTTATGTGTTTTCATTTTCTTTCCCTCTGCTCATTTAAATATACGCCTCTACTGATACTCCATGGAAATTCCTTCAAAATCATTCCACCATCCTGATCTCAAACCAGAGCTGACCCCTTAAAGTCACCAACAGTGCAATCCTGAAGCTCTGTTGGATCTATAGTGTTACACTGAACCACACAGCACTGTAATGTTGGTCTCCCAGTGTGCCAAGTTCAACAGCTTTACGCCACTGTGGAGGCAAAATAGGCATGTACACACACACACACACACACACACACACACACACACACACACACACACTGTCCCGTTCTGCCAGCTGCACCGTTTATGCAGATGCAGTTTTACCTGTTGCTACCTCAGCTGCTGGCTAAATGACAGGATGACTTGTGCACGTGTCACTATTAGCTCTACATTGTACACAGAGCAACACTGAAGCAACAGCACAGCAGGCTGTTAAACTGTTGGCTTAAGCCTGCAGTGTTCATAACTCACGATGTATTTACAAGGAGCTGAATCATCTTGTAAAGGTCTCAAGCTCTCAAATATCTCAAAATAACACCGGAACTGAAATGGATAAACAATAAAAATACAGAGCAATTTTACATAACAGATCAGCACGTCTCCCCTCAGTGAGGTCTTGAGTATGGAGTCAGAACAGTCTCACAAATCACAAATGTACACAGAAGGATTCACAAATGTATTTCAACTCACACACAAATGTATATCATTCTATATAAATGTAAAAAAAAAATCCACAAATAAGAAACAAGATTCACAAATGTATTTCTGATTCACACACAAATATTTATTGTTTTATATGTATGTAATAAAAATCCACAAATCTACGATACGTTTGTATCTTGTTACATTCATATATGAACTGTTCAGTCTGCATTTACAAACTGTTTGTAATTTGTGAACCTCACTGCATTTGTGTGTGGAATTTTTGAGACACTCCTGCCGTGGTCAGATTCACAAATGCATTTTTTTCAGCAGGGCAATGTCTTTAGCCAATCAGATGTCATACCTCCTATTCAGCCAATCACAGTAGTGTGGATTTGAGGGTATGTGGTGGTAAAGCGATCCCTTTAGCCATGCCCAAGACCAGAGCGCACCGACACCAAGACTAGTCGATATCATCCCCCATTTAGGCAGTTATTTAATGAGGACTATGTTTGATCCTTTGTTACAATGGGTAGCCTATCTGCTGAAGTCTCACCCGATTTACAAACATTTTATCCTCATCCTGTTAATGTATTATTGATCAGTCGGACATTCATTTACCTGCATATGAAAAGTGCTATAATTCCTTTAATTTGAACATTATACTTTATGTTTGTGAATCTTTTTATTTGTGGATTTTTTTTTTATTTATATAGAATGATATACATTTGTGTGTGAGTTGAAATACATTTGTGAATCCTTCTGTGTGCATTTGGGATTTATGAGACTGTTCTGACTCCATACTTGAGGGCTGCAAGGTGAGCTGCACACTAGAGGTCATCTCTTTTTCTCAGATCTCTGGTTTAAATAAACAGTTCAATGAGACATTGACAAGACTTGTAACAGTGAAAGTATGCAGAGGTGGAAACAGCTTGATTGGTACTGTGGCATTTACCCAGTGAGCCAACACTTTAGAGGGTTTATTAGGTCTAGAGTGGACTTAAAATGAGAGGACTTTAAAATGTACTTTAAAAGTAGAGAAAACAACAATACTGAGGAATGTCCAAAGCTTCTGCAATCCCTGCAGCAGGCCTGTTCTCCTACTGCGACATCCACTGCCATGAAGCAACAGGTGGAAGGAGTAGAGGTGTGTGTGTGGCTCTGCTAGACAGAGAGCTTGAGGAGCAGACATGTGTTGGTGCGAACCCACTGCACATGACCAAAGAGCCAGGAGTCATGCGGCCCGCTTATTGACATTGAATTCAAAGATTTGATACAAATACTGAATGTAGAAATAACAATAAATGATAGAGGTGCAACTGGGATCCATTAGATTAGTTCAGACTGCATGGGATCAGTGGATGGATAGATAGGAAACGCATCATCTATAGATGCACAATAACAAGTTGTAACTTGCTTTCACTGTTTCCTGAAGCATCTCCGCTTCAAACTAATACAAGCATGAGGAAGATGTCTGTCTGTCTGTCTGTCTGTCTGTCTGTCTGTCTGTCTGTCTGTCTGTCTGTCTGTCTGTCTGTCTGTCTGTCTGTCTGTCTGTCTGTTAGTTCTGCCCATGCATGCTCTGAGCATGTCCGTATGTAAGTAAGGGGAGGCAGTGCACAGGCTTCCGTGTTTAATAGATATTAGTAAATTATAAGAAGAATTGCATTTTGCCACACCAAGAGAGCTGATCATCATCATCACAGTCTTCACGGTGAGCATTCAAAAGTTCCCCCAAAATGCAAATGTTTATAGATGAAGAAATGAAACAGACCACATACAGTACTTTGCACCGTGTTGGACTTCCCCTCCAAGCCGCTGGTCACAGACATTTACACACACATGTACAGACTCTCAGAAAACACAATGACTAGAAGATGAGTTGATTCCTGATTTACTTTGAGTTGTACAGCTATTTTGTGAAGTTTAACTGTATTCATAATGTAATGTTAAAGCAGTATTGACATAGTCTTTATCTTTGTTGAATGAGGCTTTTTTGACTAATGATAGAAGAAAGTCTTTTTATTGAGATTTTCACTGAGGTTGTTTACCTAAGAGAGAACAAGGATCCAAACCCTGCTCGTGCATGGTGAGACAGATCAGAGACAACTTGAGTGAGAGCATACAGCCTTTGTAGATTTGAAGTAATCTGTGGATCATTGTGGATTTAATGTGTTTGGATTAAATCTTTTAACAGACTTGGATCATGGAAACCCTCTCCGATGCAAGAGGCGGAGATTTTGAGCAGGTTTTAACATTATCATTAAAGCTAACTTCAGTTAAGTTTGAACAGATTCACTTCAGAGTTAAATGTGGATTAACTGTGGCCACCTCTGGGGATGGGAACCAGGGATCCTGTGTTGCAGTAAATAGCAGAGAGGTGTAATCAGTCTCATCCTCAATTCAAGTAAGCAATACACCTCATCCTGAGATGTCAGAGCCTCCTGCCACAACAAGAAAGCACTGTACCAACACAAGTGCATTATCTGTGATAATCACACATTACATGTAACAAATGTTGGTTTCATACACTGTTTGTGTGTCTGTTTCATTGTGTAATGATTATCATTTGAATTGCATCTTTTGTCATGGGTAAATTTCAAGCTCTTCAACCTGACGCTCACACTGTGTGTGAACAAAGCAGCCTTGAATTTCAAACTCTGATATCAAGTGTTTCATCATGGAGTAAGAAACATACTGTCGTTGACCAAAATAAATCATTGAATAACTCCTTTAGTTTATGTGAAAAATGCATCATCACAACTGAGAAACTGTTATTCTTCAAACTTGTGATAAATTGACATTTTTGAGTCACATAATTTTCAAAGGATGGCAAGGTACACTACCAGTCAAAAGTTTATAAACACCTTCTCATTCAAGGGTTTGCATTTATTTTGATTATTGTAAACACTGTAGATTAATACCAAAGACATCAAAACTATGAAAGAACACATATGAAATTATTGAATGAACAAAAAAGTGTTAAACAAAGCAGAATCTGTTTTATATTTTAGATTCTGTAAAGTAGCCCCCTTTTTCCTTCATGACAGCTTTGCACACTCTTGGTATTCTCTCAGTCTGCTTCATGAAGTGGTCTCCTGGAATGGTTTCTAATTAACATGAGCCTTGTCAAGAGTTCATTTGTAGAATGACTTGCCTTCTTAATGTGTTTGAGACCATCAGTTGTGTTGTTCAGAGGTAGGGTTAGTACACAATGGATAGACCTATTTGACAACTGTTGTAATCAAGATTATGGCAAAACCAGATTATTTCATAGTTTGGATGTCTTCAGTATTAATCTACAATGTTGAAAATAATTAATTTAAATAAAAACATTGAATGAGAAGGTGTGTCCAAACTTTTGACTGGTAGTGTATGTTTTTTTAACAACAATCCTCACCTCCTTAATGGCCTTATAGTGTAGGGTGTTGGGCGTTAGCTTCAGGGTGAGGATTAAAGTCAGGATTTGTCTCATGTCAGGGTTAGAGTTTATCTAAAGGAGGGGACAAGTAGGGATTGGGTTTGTGTGTGGTTTTCGGTGTAAACTCTGAGCGGCAGGTTTTACCTTCAGGCTGTCTGAACATCTGTGAGCTCGGATATCAAAGGTGGGTGCTAACCCGAAACATCAGTGCACACAGGTGTCACCTATAGGCATCTTTTCTATAAGGAGAAAATGAAGATGGCTGCTCCCACATATCTGAGCTGTTTTCATACAAAAGGGAGTTTCAGCCAAACCACAATGAGATGCTGATTTGTAGCTTTCACTTCAGAGCAGCAGTGAAAACGTACGGCTAACTAGAGAGAATTCATCACTGTTATTATTCCTCCTGCAGGTTTTCTTGCTATATCTACTGAAACAACATGTGCTTTAAATTTATAGTTCCCCTAGTGACACTTCTTTGAGAAAAGCATGTATTTGTTCAAGATATTTGAGGTTATGCAAGAGAAATGAAGGAAATCTGGCCAAAACTATATCTTCACTCCATATGTCAGCAACTGACATTTTAAGTGTGGGAAGCATCAGAGATTCATGAGAAGCCAAAAAAATGTGCAGGTTTATTACAAAGATTTAAAAAACTGTTTTGGTTTGATACCTTTCAATACAAAAAACTGGTGCTCAAAGTGCATAAAAATAATAAGAAACAAGATCGCAAGAGCAGAATATGAGTAAAGTTTCAAAAAGTCATTTAAATGCACAACTGGTAAAAAATAAAACCAACTACATTACAGCTATCAGGGCAACAAGGCAACAAAAATATGAGACAAAAATAAAACACCTTTCTTCGTTTTTTGAGAGTTGTGTTAAAGGGATACTATACATTTTTTTAATTGTGGTTGTATGAGGTACTTGTCAATAGTACGTGTATTACCCACAGGGGATCTCGGTCAGTTCAACCCTTTTGTTGAGAAATCGGCCCGAGAACTGGAATGGAAGCTTGGCTATCGTTGGTATTAATCATCCATCAAACATAAACAGCAAACTGCATCCCCTGAAGAGAGCATTTTACTTTTACAGTACTGTGTTTATCCTTTAACTAGTTTGTGGGGATTTTTTGAAAAATGGTTCCCAACATTTTTGGGCTGGTTACCCTCAAACTAAAATTACAATCTTGTTTGGATCATGTCTGGTAGGTCAGGTGTACGTGAGCTATCTACAGTTTCACCTAAGAGGCCTTTTCCCCACCTGACTTTCAGAGGGAAGGCCAAAATGCATGAAGACATCCATTTAAATACAAAAAGAATATATGAAAGCCCTTTTTGTTTTTAATACAAACATGACTATTTTTGCTCTGTTCTTCCTCGTGTATGATTTTATGATCCCTCATATAATCTTTTGACCTTTTGGAGGGGTCTGACCTCCCAGATTAGGAGCCACTTGGATGATAAACCTCAGAGCTACTGTGAGTATCTGCCATGTTTCTTCAATAGCATGGCAAAGATACAAGAAACAATCTTTGAATCTAATCTCTTTGCCGTTTTGTGTGTTTTCTGATGAAAAATCTTCTCCTGCTTTCTTTCAACAGTCAAACACATCACTCAGTGTAATTCTTAAAAAAGGAAAATGTTATCAAAAGCTGTTTAAGCAGCACGTTACCACCTTGTCCAATCCAGCAACAACATAAAAAGACATACAAATAATAAAGAATAACTAAATCCCCTTACTGATGGTAACACAAAATGTTAAAGTTAAATCCAGTGGAAACAGATCTTCACACAACCTTGCTTTGAGAGTTAGGTCATAAAACTGCTCTAAAACTGTAGAAGAGGTAAAAAAAAAAAAAAAAAAGTAACTGGTGCATTTGAGAGTGAACGGTGTAATTTGATCCTCAACACTATCTCTGTATCAGGACGGAGTTGATATCAGGAGGTCACTGGGTCTACTTTTAATGTGGAAACGGAGAGAGTGGAGAGAAAAGCATGCTGGGAGGGAGCGTGTGAGATAGTGAGAGGGGGAATGTAAAGAGACAGAGAAACAAGTGAAGGACCTAAAGATCCAGATGGTGAATGTGAGGGAGATAAAGAAAATCGTTGAGACAGAGAGGAAGATTAGAGGGTCAGAAGAGACAGACAGAGGGGAGGGCTGAGCTGTCATATGACTGAGCTGCTGGGAAGGCCGGGTGTCACCTTGAAGCTGCGTGATCTCTATCTGCTCTGTCTGGAACAGTTGAGGGAAAGACGATGACATCGACCAGGAGAGGAACTTTCTATTTTATGAGTGAGTGGCTGAGATTTCAGCTGAGATTTAGGACTGTGTAAACAGTTTAGGTTACAGGTTAAAGGAACGAATCCTCTAAATTACAGTCCTGACATGTATATGTGTTTCTGCACACTTTGCCTTTTCTGTTCCATGGGGCGATCTAACCCATATCCATCCACTCTGTTTTGATCTAACCAGCCGTAAGAATGTGCGCCGTATAAACACTCGGATAAATGTGTAAACCGTGTCTGAGCAGGCCAGGCTGTGAAAGTGAAACCATACAGAAAAGTGAACAGCTTGATCCACAGATTGAAGAGGAGAAAGGAGGAGGAAAAATATCTGTCCTTTGTTTTGCCTCTTGTGGTTTAGGAGCACAGCGTTTACCCATCACTTCACGGGAGAAAAAGTGGAGTCTTTTTATTTACATCTCATGGACTTCATCACTCAGAAATCCTGACACTAATGTTCAATGGCCTGCTCCAAAAAAAGGAGCTACAAACTCCTCAGGCGCTGGACTCCTGTAGTCTTTCAAACACCACATTGCCACACATCAAGGACAGCACTTGTGCTCCACTTAACTTTAACTACAAAAACCCTTCAGTGTCTTGAAAAGCAGAAACAACCTGCAAGTGCTGTGTGTGAAGTGCTTTAAGAACAAGAAAGGGGTGAGGGGAGGAGAGTAGGTGAGGACAAGGGAGGCAAAAATGACAGCAGTCATGGCAAATATCTTTCTATTCTTTGGAGCCATCCATTTAAACTGTGTTTAAATGTTGTACCTGTCTGTGGATGAGAATATTTAAGTGCAACCCTCCTCCAAAAACAATGATAGTGAATGCAAAGTTACCACTTGTGATATGAGTTTTACTCTCCTGTCGAGATAGTTAGTTGCAGACCAGATGATAAGGACTTGTAAAAACATCTTCACAAACGCACAATAAGCATTTGTTTGTTTGTTGTTTGGTCCAGATCAGAATTAAAATCAGACAAACCTTCAGCCAACAATAGTCGCGCTCAGTGTAATCTAAATTTGAAAAAAGGCTTCAGCAGTTGGAGCTAGACTGATCGAGTCATTTTCAAAAGTTCTAGTCAATTTAAACACTTTACATTAACATCCCTTGAACGTAACTCAGCAGAAGCAGGGTGAAATCATTTTGCAGTAAACGGCTGACCCACTCTGCTGGGGTCTAATTTGATCTTCAGATAGATTTGGAACATTTGTTTTGCCTCAAACTATGACTTTGGATGTTGTGGCATCTAGCGGCAAGGTTTTAGAGTGCAACACAAAAATAAACACTCCCGCCCTCTCCGTGCATAAAGGGGAACCTGCAGTTGCCACAAAACTTGTGCATAACACAAAAGGCCAGATTTAAAGCCTGTGATTGGTTTGTTCGCTCTTAGCTGCTGTGGAGCCTTTTGGACCCCCTCCCTCTGTGGATCTGAACAGCTAAATCTAAGGTGACAAAAACACACCAGGTCCACTTTTTTGAGTGATTACACACTAATGAAACATGCTTTTGAATACAATAAATAGATTTTTGCTGATTCTTCTGCTATCTGTGATATCTTTGTACATATGCGGATGATGTTGATAATGAATACACCCTCTGAGCTGTGACAGATAGCCAGCTGTTAGCAGTGCTGGAATAACCAGTTAGGAGCTCTGGGGGTAAAGTTTGGCACAACAGTTACCACAAAAGGGGGTAACACCACAAACCTGTTCACCCTCCTCCGTCTCCATCATCCTACAGATTTCATCACAATAGAAAGGGTATTTTTCAGTTAGTGCTTGCCTCGGGACAGGAAATGATTCTTCTAAACATGCAGTTATTTGTTGTATTATCAAAGTGAAGTTATCATAATGTTGGATTTAACAGCATTTTCCCATAGCTTTGTTTTTTCTCAATATTTTTTCTGGCCCCAGTAATCACAAGCTAAAATATTGATATTGTGACGGCCCCATAACAAACTTAAGTCTTAACGAACTAAGTCTTCTGAACAGTAATCCACAAATCAATTGGTGATGTCACACTAGTCTAATCCACTTCTTATATCTATCTTTGGTAGAGGCCCAATTGCAAGCAAGTTCACATCAGGTCCAATACAATCAGTGCTGCTACATTTCATAATAGTAAGTCTTTTAGGGGTCATTTCATTAAGCAAAATGTTGTATGCATACAAGAGTTATGCACATTGTGGAGAAAATATAATCAAAATATGACATAATAGGATGACTGCCCTCTTTATTAAAATAAGGACATGTCTGACAGATTAACACAGTCCACTAAAAGTTTCTCTTTCATTCAAGCTATTCTTTTTCTTGTTTTGAGTGAATGTGTGTAACAGGTTCTTGTTCCATCTGTTTCTCAGGCACATTGCCCATTTTCAAACATTTTGATTCCTGAACAACCTTCAAGCTGTTTGTTTTGGGTGGATTACAAAACTGGGTTTGCTATTTTGGGATCACTTTAAAGTAATTAAAAGATCTCCATATGAAAATGTAATTACACATAATGACACATCAAGAGTAGAGACGAAGAACTGTGCAACCTCACATGTTGACAGGAAAGATTTCCAGAACACAGAGGTCCAAGGACGCTCCAGCTTCCAGCCAGTCCCTGTGGAGGTGTCATGAACACAGCTGAATGAAACATCTGTGATGAGTAACAGAGTCCACCCAGGCTGCCTCTTGCTCTTCAAAAGTTCAGCTCGTGCTTTCAAAGTTATCAGTGACCAACGTCACAAGGTGCAGGGCAAGGAAGAGGCACCTTCATCTGACTATTAGAACCACTAATTCAAAAAGAAGTAAATCTGACAGGTTCATGTTTTACACCAAACTTCTAAACAAGAAGGCTTCACATAACTGTAATTCACAACACTAAAACAGTAGCAGTTAATCAACACAGGCTGTGAAACTTATGCCTTAAGAAGCAGCTGCAGGTTGAATCATTGAAAAAAAAAATTCAGAAATTTAGAGTTTCCAAGAAAATGCCAGCTCTGCATATTTACATGGTTCCTCACAACAACAGAACGCTTGGAGGGACTTGCTACAGATTGTAATTTACAGCAGCCAATAGCGCTAAAGGGCATTATTTTGCCCAACCTCAAATTTCAAACAACTCGGCTCTGATATATGGCTGGAAAAAGGCTTCTGTTTACTTGTAAAACCTCTGAAAACCAGCCAACAAGCTATTCTGCTCCTCGGTTCTTTTCAGCTCACAGGTAGAGCTTATATTAGTCAAGTTATTTAGGGTCCCTGTTTATATCTCCCATTTCTTCTTCATCCAAACCAAAAAATCATGTGGAATTAAGGTGATTTTAAAACCACTTTCAAAAACGACGTGATTCTATTTCTAATAGAGTGGAAAATAAACTAAGTGGATTTTGACTTTGAGCCACACGAAGGCAGGGGAAGACATGAAACCCCAGGGAGCCGGGGGAGCGGGAAAATCAAGGGTTAGCAAACTTGGGTTACTAATTTGTTAGCACTCTGCTACAGCGCCTTCATTGGACACAAAATCAGGAATACAGGAAGGCTCACCACAATGTGTCCCATGTTTTCCCAGTAAATGACTTATGAATACTATCAAGAAATACCAATAACTTCTATTGTCGTTGATGGGCCAGCTACTCAAATCAGAGCAACATACATAAGAAAACTGTAACATCAACTTTGATTTGATGGCAACTTTTAAACCCTGACATTACATACAAACTACTTGGTGAATCTGGCAGTGCTAAATGAATAATATGACATGAGTGAAGAAATTGGGGCAACAAGTAAAACAGGTACAGGAAGAGAAATAAAAGCCGATAGGTGAACAGAGTTGATTACACACAGAAAGGTTGGAATGCAGAGCCAAAAGGGACATCAAGTGACTCTCCATTGTAACATTATCAGTCTGTGAAACCACCCTCTGTCTACCTTTAGCTACTTAATGTTAATGTCCCTAGCCCACCCTCTAAAGTCTTCTCTTTCCTCCTGCAATAAACACAAAATGAACATTGTTAAAGTGACGTGTTGCAGCTGTGCGGCACAAAGAGCTCAAACATGAATCCAACAGCCCACAGCAGGAGTAGGAAGCTTATCTTCAGATGCCTTAGAGGCCATTTTTTGACTTCGGTACAACAAAAGGAGTTGCGGTGTGGGACATGCCCCTCTCTTGTGTCCCTTCTTGCATCCCTGTTTCCTCATCCTGCTGAGTGTGGCATGTCAGAAGAGGCCGTGCCTCCAATCCGCCGCTGCAACAGCTGCTTTGGCAGCCACATGCACACACTTCCAGCACATGCACGCACACACATAAGTGGACTCCCACAGCAGCAGGAAAGCATCCACCAGAGGCCTTGAGACGCCCACTGATGCGCGCCATTATCCAAAGCCACAGAGCACATGTCATGTCACAGACAGCATACTGTACAGAGGACCATTACAAGGGATTTTCCTCATGTTATATTACCAGACTGGACACACACACACACACACATACACACACACACACACACACACACACACACACACACACACACACACACACACACACACACACACACACACACAGGCACATAGCATGAGCAATTTTGGGTTACTGGGCTATTTGGCTCTGATCCAATACAAAGTACCAAACACTCAAATTCTGATCTCTGAGGAGAAATTCGCCCCTTAGAGGCTTGGTTGAGAAAAAAAGTTATAAATTGTATGTACACGTGCACACATGTAAACAGTTGAACACACATCTGTCCCAAACTGCAGAAAATGTTTAAAAAGTGAGCACGTTTTTGTTTTTTGCCGTCTTGTTTGACTTTTGTTTGACGTTACAGTTTATTTTTGTTGTTCATGTGTTTGACTTACATTTTTGAACGCACATTTTTGTTTCTGAATGTTAACTATGATTCGAAAAGATAACATTTTTGAGAAGTGGTTATCAAAAAAGAAAGATTAAGGAAACTTGAGCACCGCATAAATCATAGGAGAGGAACTCTGTACGCGCAGAGCCGGTTCACTCCCTCCACCGTGCGCACACAGGCTGCAGTTTGCATGCATACACTAACTCTGCACGTAAGCACACGGAAAAGGAATGCATAAATATTTAATGCATCGTCGCTCTGTATTGAGATTCAAGTGTGCAATATCATCTTGCACTCGCACTAACAGAGGAAAACAATTTGCGCGTCAGTAATCCAAAGATACAAGATGAACCACATCAGAAGCGTTCCCGTGCGCACTAGCCAGTTCCGCTCCCTCCAACACGCCTTTGAACAGAGCGAGACTCCTGAGTGCATGCGAACACAGCAGGATTCTAATGTTTGTGTGCGTAAGCGAGCTTTGCAAAGACCCAACCCTTTTCTCTACCTGTGCACACACCGAGAGAGGCTAAGAAGTTAGTTTGTCCTCTCCTGTTTGCCTCCAGGCAGCGCACGGCGTCTCACATTCTACCTTGATTTACCTGCAAAAGCTCAAGCTTAGTGTAATAAATAAGTCCTTGGACATATCATGCAACTCCTCTGTTACTCAATGAGTAAATGGTTAATCTGGATCCACCAAATCCAATTTGGCAGACTAAATATGATGCAAAATCCAGTTTCAAAACTTCTAAAAGCTTTTCGTTAAACAGACATTCCACCCGCTCCAGAGCTGTGTATCACACCGTACGAGGTCTATGATGTGCATTTGGGATAACTTGGTGAGTTTTGACATCCTACTAATAGTGTTTATCATCTTGGTCAACAACTTGGGTCAGTCCATGTGGAGTTGGATTTCTAGAAAACCAAAAAGTTCCTCAGCGACAAAACCCTCCATGAAGCCACGAACAAAGTAAATTAAAGCAGGTTCCTACCGTAATAAAGGTAACCATAGCATCGGCGGGTTAGTATCCAACAGAGTCGACATGAAGGTGATTAATTTTTAGACAGAATCCTTCGGCGAAAACTTCCCACTTTCTGAGGGCTGCCGCTGGTCTGTGCGCCACACTGGTTCTGTGTGGAGAGGATCAGGGTGTGCGTAATTCTCTCTCTCTCTCTCTCTCTCTCTCTCTCTCTCTCTCTCTCTCTCTCTCTACATAATCTACGCCGCTCTCCCTGTTGCAGGACAGATGGCTCTTGGCGCATGTTGCAGCAAAGACCTGCATGCATGCTGCCCCTGTCTGTCAGCGGGTCTGGCCTGCTGACATGAATTAGGACACAGAATTAGGAGCGTGTGTGAGTGCATTTGTCTGTCTGTGTGTGCATGCATGTGTGTGTGCGTGACAAATGCAAGCTTGATGTATTAATGTAGGGATGGCTGACATTTAGCAGGTTCCCCCCAAATTTAGAACTTTGAAAATAAATACTTTACTGCTTCATTTTAAGAATCAGAAAAGACCAGATTGTTAAGAATATGAACATTCCTGTTTTTAGAATACTGACAAAAATGACTGTATACTGACTCCTGATTATGAGTTTTCAGGGAACTTGTTTTATGTTTGAATAAAAAGTAGAACTTTAGTCAATATATCTCTTTGCAAAATAATGGACAGTTACTCTGATGCCAGCTGCTGGTTTGTCAGCTGCCTTTTGAAAGTTTATGGCAAGCTATTTTAAAGGTACTAATTGGCATTTTGACAGACAGGGTGCAGGAGTTTGCTTACAATTTTGATGGACTGGTTCCTCCCCAACACATTTGTCTTATACTATATATTTGTGACATGTTTTCCTACAATGTAAAGTACCCACAAAAAATAATGTGTAACATTTAAATGCAAAGAAAGCTACTTGAAGCTCAAATGGTTCATCTTAATGTAAGTCCCACCTCCGGCAACAAAAATAACCAATCACGGTTATCTTTGGGATGGCACCTCGGGGGCCATGCCACCCTCTGGACATGCCTGTTTGGCAGACCTCTTTCTGACTTTTAATTTTAAACAAGTTCCCTCCTGTTGCATTTTGGTTGTCAGATGGCCACTAAAATCCACAACAGTCTTATTATCCAGAATCCAGAACATTCTGAGTTGTTCATCAGAAAAAGTCTCATGTGAGATATTTACATCACACTGATAGTGGTCTTAATTTTACTTTCAGAGATCCAAAATAAAGAACCATTCCAGCTATTAATGATGTTATATTTTATATATATATATAATAGTTACTGATGGAAATGTGTTTGCTTTGAATGTTAAAAGCTGCTTTTTAAAAGATTAAATGGAGACAGGTCAAGGGTTCAGTACCAGGAACAACACTCACGTTTAAGGAGAACACAAATTTTCTGCAGGAGCTGTTAGGGTTTTTTTCTTCTTCCTCTTCTTCTTTCATGTTCATGTCATGCATATTAGGTGCCCTAACTCATAGGTTCACAAATGTTAAGGCTTTTCATTCTAAAAAATACGTGTGACATTAAAGCTGCCTTGAATATATTCTTCCTAAGTCCCATGAATATAATCTGCAAAGAAAAAGGTGGAGTCGTTAGCAGAGTTACAAGCATAGTCTCTGCTATTTTGAGTGTAGGACACCTGCAGTGATACCACCCACCCCAGCACCAATGAAAGTGTCTCCCCAATAAGAGATCAATTGTTTATTGGTTGTTTTTCTGTGGCTTTGATACTGTAAAACATAGCACAAGTTATGATTCAGCCATACCATTCACCTCCAAATCTCACCCCTATATCCCGAATGGCAGTGTAATAATAAAAGAGGACAGAGAGAATAGGACTCGTTATAAGTTACTCATTGCACATTTCATTTCTAAACATTCCCCATCACATGCAAAAGTCTTTTTCCAGCATTGTTAGGATATTTGGAGGTGCATCAGAATGAAACCATGGTTTCCTATGATGTCCCCTCCCCTCTTACATACATCCCCACTGTGGAGAGGGCACCTTACCTAACAGGACCACTCTCACACCAGACCACATTTGTTACATGCTGAACCTTTGCATCAACACAACTTACTTCAAATACAACAGGTACTTCTATAGACAGAGGCATGGGCTCACTCGTGTCTCCCATACTGGCCAACATTTAGGAGGTAGAGAGCAGGGCTCTTCCCTCTTTCACAGGAGATACCCCCAGCCACTGGTTTAGATCTGTGGATGACATCAGGTTCAAGATTCGATCTGAAGAAGTAGAAGCTTTCAAAACTCAGTAGACAGCGACATCAAGTTCACAAGGGAAGATATCAGAGGGAACTGCCTCACCTTCTTGGACTGTGTGGCGCACATTGAATAAGACAGAAGTCTCAAGATCAAAGTTTACAGGGAACCCACCCTCACAGACCAGTACCTGCTTTTTGTTTTGACTTACACCATCCTCTGGAACACAAGCTAGGGCTGATAAGAACCCTACACTCTTGGGCTCAGAAGGTACCCACAAGAACTGAGGAAAGTATGAAGAAACAGCAACACATCAGGGAAGCACTTAAAACCTGCGGCTCTCCAAGCCTGGCCTTCATCAAGACCTCTAAGAAGCTCAGAGCCAGCAGAGAGGAGCAAACAGCTACAAACAACAGAGAGTATTGTTATCCCTGACTTTTTTGGAGTATTTGAGAAATTCAGAGGAATTTCCAACAAACACAACATTCCCGTACATTTCAAGCTCTCCAGCACGCTGAGACAGAAACTGGTTCATCCTGAAGACAAGTCATCCTAACTAGACTTACAGAAATATACAAAATTGCAGACTTTGACGCTTAGCTCTGAGCTTTGCAACCAAACATGCCAAAGCTAATCCAAAAATCTAATCCAAAGAGATAGAAGGACACCTTTATGAGAAACTGTTCTGAAAGTCTTAGTGAGAGCCATTAAACTGTGACCAAACAGGTCTCTTATGGATGGAGTTGTTGGGCATGTTATCACCCCCACAGCTGCACGGTATTACAGAGTACTGGTGTGGGATATTTTGGGAAGCATTGATAAATGACCAGAGAGGTCTGGTTGCAATAACACCTCCCACTAGGGTTGTGTTCAAATCATGTTGGTTTGTACCTCGCTACAGAATGAGCTCACCTGAGGTCACCTTGTGGATGTAATCGCAGCTGCTGCTCTAGTAGACCAATGTGAAAGTGTTGTTGGTTGTACTCCTGGTTTGGAATTCTAGCTCACATATGCTTTAGGACAAATGCGTCTTTCTCTGCGCTCACTGAAGACAGAACAAAACAGACCTGGCAGATAGATGGCCTCTCTCCTTGCGGCACATCTGGCCCCCTCCATCTTATGTCAATCTCAACAGAACATCTGGTAGAGCCATGAATGTTTTCTCACTGGCGAGCAAAAACAGGCCAAGACCCGACCTGACCTGCCTGATAATTTGACAGTTGGGTGGCAGATAGACTAACGTTAATAATCACTGCAAATAGTAGTTGCTGAAGGAGCTGGAGGGTTCAACCACATGTTGGGATGTGAACGAAAAGCTCTGCCAATCAAATAGTTGAGGTAAGAACTAGACTTTTTCTCTGTAGATTAAGTTTGGTACTTTTATTGGGTTCGAGACAGCCAAACCACACTGATAAAGGCAGGTTATAAAAAGTTTGGCAAGAGATCTGCCTATAAAGCAAAACTCAGGGCAAAAAAGCCTCCTCAGCTGGCAAATTCTCAAATATCCCCATGGAGTTGTTGACCAAAAGCTGGTCAATGGAACACACAAGTGCAAACTTGACACCAAACACAGTCCTGCACATATCACAGTTCCTGTACTATCTTTACATGTCCTGTTTTCTTTAGTCAGAGAAAAATGACATTGTGTGGATTAGAATAACCCTTTTAGGGTCAGATGAGACCCCTGTGTTTTACTCTAAATCCTGCTTTTCTGTCAGTTCCAATCCGTTATAATGACCTGCTTACTCAGCATTACACCTCACACAAACATTTGAGTCTGTAAAGACCTGGTAAGGTGTTAATTTACCTTTAGCACTATTGTCAGTGTGTTTTACGCTGGTTGCTTGGATACGTTCACTGACCCGGATGCCAAAAACATGCCAAGAGTTATTTTCATGATTTATTATATATGGTCTTCTTGTTATTTTAAACACATTCAGTATATGCTGAGAGATCTTTTTAAAAATTAAATTCAAATGTTTCGATGACTAAGTTTAATTATAAATATGATTGTGCACTGAGAGACAACACAGCAATGCAGAACTGCTGCACTGAGGGAGAGAGAGAGAGAGTCCACCTCTTCCTACAGTGCCAGGACCAAGTATATATACGTGCCTGTGCATCATAATGTGCACTTACATGAGTCAAAGAAACTCTAATTTTCCTCATAAATTTCTTGGATGAAGAAATTTACCATGAAAAACTTTGCTAGCTGTACTGTCTGGAAACCATTACAACTCATTACAACCACTCAAGCAGTTGTTTCTAGCTTGTAATAGTTTGAATTAAGATTTGTATCATTCAGATTGGTTTGGCTTGTATTACGTTTAGAGATAAGACTTGTAGGTCATTTTTGCAGTGTACTCTGACTACAGTGAATATTGTGGGACAGAAAAAATGTTGCTTATGTTTAATAAAATTATCAAGAGCCTTGATATGTTTTGTAACTTTAGCTCCCCTGTGGTGAATTTTTTGTTGGAGCACCATGGAATAAATCTTTGATAATTTGGATAGACTGTAAAAATGTGATTACAGGAGAGCAAAAGGACTTTCATTGGACAAGCCGTCAGCCAGACAGATACTTAATGGAGATGCAAATGTGTCAACCAATCACTGATCAACATTATTTGCTTGGGGAACTCCGTCTCTGCTCCTCTTGTTAACGGCACTGTTAGGAGTTTTCAATGATTTTGACATTTTCTCTCTCTCTCACTTAATGCCTCTTCATGACCTGCGTAGTGGAATGAGATTTATAAGCAACAGAATTGGTTAATTCTTTACATTGAATTTCTATGTCTGTGTTCTAGTTGGATTTTCTGTGAATAAGCAGAGTTGATATTCTACCCTCATTCTGTTCCTCTGTTTAGAGCTCTGCTGGTAAAGTTTGGCAGTGAGAAATAAGTTAACAAGCAGGAGAAGTTTCTTTTTCTTTTTTTTTTCTTTTCTTTTTTTTTCTTTCTTTTTCTCTTGTCTGCATATATATTTCTGGTTTGTGTCATGTTTGTCACAAACTGTCAAATATTAATGCAATTTATTCTTGCAGCAAAAGAAAAGAAAGAAAGCATTTTCCTCCTGTGCTTGTGACTGTGTGCATGCAGCCATCACCATCCCTCTTAGAACTCTGGCCTATCTTTTATTGGCAGCTAATATCATGTTCTCTAAAAGAGGGCGTGCACACCTAGGTGGGCCAAAAAAAAAATAAGAGAAAGTGAAAGAAAGATTA
The DNA here is from genome assembly GCF_009762535.1 of Notolabrus celidotus. Taxonomy (NCBI): domain Eukaryota; kingdom Metazoa; phylum Chordata; class Actinopteri; order Labriformes; family Labridae; genus Notolabrus; species Notolabrus celidotus. Next base: position 25,027,816 of record NC_048292.1, read on the forward strand.
CATAAGGATATACAAAGGGACAGGGAGAGAGAAGGAGAGAGAGACCTAACATACTTAGATGGAGAGGGACCATCTCACCATGATGCCAAAAAAAATCCGTGGGGTGATACTAATGATTAAGCAACCCTTAGTGTCCACAATCATTACTGGAGCTTGGGTCGCAGAGGGTTGCCGCCGTGCTGTGTTCTATTTGTGTAACGAGACCACCACTGGTGCAGATGAAACCACTTGGGTCAGATCAGCCGAGCGGTACGGCCCAGCACCCGGGCCGCGAGAGCAGTCAGACCGAAGGACCCAACCCGCCGCGGGAGACCCAGGCCAGGGGACAAGCCAAGGACCCAGACCGGAAGCAAACAGGTACCGCCGGAGCACCCAGGGCGACCCCCAGGTCACCCAGTAGGAGGAAAGGGGGGCGAGGGGGGAGAGATCCCGCAGCCCCCCCAAGGGACACCCCCACAACACTGCCCCCACAGCCCCCCAAGACGGAGCCAAAGGAGCCACCAGGGCCGAGCAGGAGAAGTTTCTATTCCTTAACATGATTTTCTTTTGACATAATGTTCTGTCCTCATGCCTGATACTGGAGCAGGATTAACACAAAGACATTAATTGTTGAAGTATTGTTTTAGATTAAGAAACTCTACAACCAGTGCTTTGCTAGCCAAAAGAGCAAAATGGTTATGGACAGGGTGTAATGTTTACACCTGAATGTGAAATCATCACTGCTCTGTGAGGACTGAAGAGTTAAACTGTGTGCATATTTACGTTATTCTGACATTTATTGGGACACCGGAGCTCACATCATGACACCGAGGCTGTGACGGGCAATACAACTGGCTACTTTTCGTAAGCTAATGAGAATCGTGGTTTATAAAGTTGTGTCGTTTTTATGTTTTACATAGCTACAAATGACTACTCTACCTCATCATTCTGTGTCCTGCAAAAAAGTCTTGGACAAAGAAAATAAGTATTAAAAAGAAGATCTGTGTTCCATTCATTTGCTTTCATAACAAATTTATGGCAAGAGTCACAACTTTATGAGAGCTGCTGACGATGCTCATGGAAGTTGCAGTCCCTGAAAGACACGACTGATTGTGTCCAAACTGGTCACTGGAATGAGCATAAAATGAAAGTTCTTCACAGTGCCCTAAAAAAGGCACTCACGATGGCAACCTCAAGTCTTGTGAATTTGCAAGGCTACAATGAACAAAGTCAGGTATGGTAGGTTGACTTTACAGGGTCTCTTTGGTTCAGCTGGAAAAGTGCTGATGAAATGCTTGAGGTTGCTGATGTGGGATGGTTGAAGGAGAACATTTGCATCTTTAGGTGGAGGAGTTTCTGGTTCTACACTGCAGAGAAGAGATAATGGTCAGCAAACTGGTGCAGCAGGGATGCATTTGTTGGGTGTTATTAAAAGCCATCCAATGAACTTAAAGGTCTGGCACTACCAAATCTAGAAAGTCAACCATAGCATATGATGGAAGCTTGACTTCTTCTATTTGATCACCTCTGCTGAAGGTGCCCAGCTGTCAGGATATCCCTGATGTTGGAATGCACTCTCACTGTATTAAAGGCTTCACTTCTGATGCTGTGCTGCAAGCATAACAGGGCACATAGCAGGGCATCCCATTCTGATGATGACGGCTGCACTGATGGATTAGAGTGGGGGGTTGCTACAAACTAGTTTGGGTGGTAATCCTCTGTCTGTGGACAAGCAGACTAAAGAGTAAGATAAATATTCAAGCTGCTTCAGGCGCATTTGGAGCTTGAAAATCTGTGTCTGCGGATCCTTTTCTGGGTGAGATTGAAGCAGGAGATAGAGAGTCAGGAGTTTTTCCTCCAGTTGCACCCTTGCAGCTTTCCACCTCACGACTGTTAGCTGCTTGTGCTGTGTGTTAGATACTTGTTACTCTTAGGGGGAACGCATGGTGGCATCAATGTTTCCCTTTTTTGTTCTCTAGAATGCTTCCTGAGATTCACAAAGCACCATGATCTGAAACTCTACATACTGTATATGGAAGGCATGCTTGTATACTTTCCACAAACATAGTTACACTGATCATTGGTTCACAGGTTGGGATCTAGCCATATTGGCTTTCTATCCTTGCTCTGCCTCCCCCTGTAGACCTTTTTGTATGTCTTTTTCTCTCTTCCCCTCCTCTCTCTCAACATGAAGGAGTAGGGGGAGGTAGAGGGTGCATGCTAGCCCGCTAGGGGTGAGCTCTAGCTAGAGTTACCACCCATCCCGTTTTTTCACCAGCTGTCCCGGGACACAATTTGACCCGTTTTGAGGGGAAAATACAAAAACCTCATTTGATTTCCTTCGTTCTGCGGCTATTTAAAATTGTCTCCGTTTTCTTCTTGTTATGCGTACGTCACACGCACGCCCTAGCGCTCAAAGCGGCTCAAGCAGGGAGGGAAACTTGACCGAAGAGAGACAGCAAGCTGAATTGACCAACGTACTCTGTGCTGAGGTCTTCTTTTCACCAACTTTTGGCATCTCCATTTGAAATGGGAGGAGAGACGACTGACGAGGAAGGAGATGGAGTAAATACATGCAAGCCACCAGCACGGGAAAAAAACCATACTCTAGTTACAATCCTGACTGGGCCACACTGTCAGAGTTTGAATGGGTACAGCTGACACAGGGAGACTATTTTTCCTCCACATGCGTTTTGTGTCCGGCGAAAATCTCCATAAAGTATGAAGGGAAAAACGCCAAAACAAACAAGCACCAAGCTGTGGAATCAAACAAACAAAAACAGGCAGCCATTGAAATTTTATAACCAAAAAAGGTTCACCAGAAGAAGACAAGATTGCAGCGGCAGAGCTTACCAGTGTCCTATGTCCCAATTTGATGTTCATTTGGTCAGTCTGAACTGGTAATAGTGGCCGAGTCATCCGCCCCAAACAACTGGTCCAGTGTCCCTTTTTTTCACAAATCCAAGGTTGCAACCCTAGCTCTAGCCCAAGCAGGCTCCTCACCTTGACTTGCTTTGGTACCTTATGCTTTTTCAAATTCTTGCTTGACGACAATGATACAAACTGAAATGAGCAACAAGCAGCGGAAGGTGCTGGGTCTTCATTCGACCGCCCACAGAAAGCTAGCCTAGCACTGTTGTGATGCTCACCAGCTTCTTCCTGTCTGTCACCGAGCAGTCATCACAGTCCATCGCCAGAAGACATGCAATCTCAGAACCCAGCGGATATCGTCTGATAATATTACAGCCTCTGATAGCAATGACCCACTTTTCAGTTTTTTCCATGTAGCCAGTGGTTAGCAATAATGGACTACCAACCATGACTTCTTTGTCTGTACGATACCATTGTTCACTCTGACCAGCAACTGGAGAAGCTAGAATGGAGTCGGTGTCAAGAAACATCCCCTAAGAGCAGTTTACTAGCTGCACTTGTATGCTAATATCTCTTCGTAGACATTAATTAAAGCTGAATTGTTGTTGGATGAGTCCCCAGATCACATTTCTTCAGATTGTATCGTGCCCCTTTTGCTCTCCACACAGATGGTTTTCCTTTATGTATGCTGATTAACCGGTCCCTGCTGATTTGACCTTTTTCAGATTCTTAAATAGAGATTTGAAGAAACATAACTGAGAGTTACATGCAGAGTATGAAGAGGACAAAGTATTCCAATTTGAAGTTTAAGATAAGATAAAATCTCATCATATCTTAATTCACTATGACTGAAACACTTTGCAGCATTTAGCAAGGTACAGTGGTGAGAAAGAAAGCGTACAAATAGAAAGTTTTCCTACCTGTAAGATATTTCTTCGTATCGCTGCATGTGTAACCTATATTAACTAAATGGGGAATGTACTGTAAGGAGTTTCTCCCCTCTATGACTAAGCATTAGTCATACATCAGGAGACTACCTCGTCTTTGGTTCAGCATCATCACTGTAAAGGATGTGTTCAATTTTTAAAGAGCACAATGGCAACGCACATCTCCGGCAGGTCCCTGAGGCCCAACACGTGACATGACAACTGTGTAATAATTATCCTGGACCGCAGCGAAATCATCAAATATGAAAGGAGCGAGGGAGAGGGGGAAAGTTTTGAAGGTGGGGGAGGCAGAGGACAAGTCATAGAGGAGGAGGGTTGGGTGACGTGGAAGCAGGATGCAGGAGGTGATGGAGAAGATTGAGAGTAGGATGAGAGATGTGAACAGAGGGCTGGAAGAAGAGAAGATCATTTTGTTAAAGAAGAAAAAAGGAAGTTGTTTGAATAGTTCCTTCTAAAGTAAGTTTCCAAAGCAGACACATTTGAAACTGATGCAGTGTCACAAAAATTGGTGTAAGGGGAGTGACTTTCTTACATTTTATTTGTAGGTGGTTGCACCAAACGTGCAAAAATTACATCTCAGCACCGTGAAAACAGAGTGGAATGGAGAGTCAGTGAGGGTGTTTTTGGACTAAAGGCCAAATTCCACCAGATTTTTTTACAAACCTTCGATGGAGCGTCGTCTGCAAGCTAGTTCAGGCAGACAACTCGAGCTGCACACTGACACGTCATCATCCACTCTATCAGCTGATCTCAACATCCTTTCATTTATTTAAGTTGCAAGTCTTCCTGTCTCCTCCTCTACTTTGCCAGAGCTACTGCTGCCCTGCTCAGTGCTGCGTGCAAACTTTCAAACCCACCTCCTCCCCAGCATCCACCTATAGGCTCCGAGGGGGGTTAGTCCTATCTCATTACTCCTCAATGTCTACATTTAAGTAATATGCAAAGAATAATGAGCCCATACACCAAACACAAATACTGTATGCTGTAATAATAAACTTTAGCTTAAAGTAACATGAGTTGTCTGACTGAACTTCTAGATATGCACTACTCTGAAAGACAGACCACTCTGAAAATGTCCAAAGTTCTTCAGTCACATGACTCAGGAGGCAGAGCAGAGGGTGAGGGAGTCATCTTGTAATTTTTATAGAGAAATCCAAGATGGCGAGCAAGTAGATTCTGACTCTATGTAGAATTTTTTTTCTCTTTTCTATCAATGCAATACAGACTTTCTTACAGTCTCCGTGAATAAATGGAAAAAACATACAAAAAAAGAGCTTAAAGCAGCTTCATTATGTGCACGATCACTGCATCTATTCCTCACCAGTCATGATATGAATGTCTTCTGAACATTTGTTTCTACCTCAGCGGAAAGTTGAGTCAGCATTTCCCACAGCCATGTTTTGGCTTCATTACAGCTCTTCACAAACCAGTGGGTGACACCGCTGAGACTACATCCATGTCTGATAGAGTCTCTGAAAACCAGCTAGTTACAAGATAAGGATCTGATTGTAAAAACACGGCCTCTGTAAACTGAGTGGCCCCTTGGTACAAAAAAAGACCAGCTGAAAAACAAACAGAGCCTTAATATCTGGCTCCATTAAGAGCCACAGCTCCCATAAGACAAATTAGCTTCCCATGGGAATTATGAGCCTAGCCTGCTTTTCGTGCCCTCATTTCTCCCACCCCTACTTTTTGTTTTGTCTGTCCTTATGTTTGCTAAAATCCCCACATAAATAAATGTGACTTGTATTAACCTGACTGGATTCCAGATTTCAATGTGGCTCTGGTCCATGGAACTTGTAACACGATGCCATGCTGGGATACCCTCAATAACCATAAGCAAGGAGACTGAGTCTTTGCTGACAGGCTAAATCCCAACAAGATCACAAGCAACTTCCTCAATTAGCTGAACCGGATTAGTTTTGTTTGCTCAGTAAATTCCATGTTCTTTTTGCTGATATCCAAGCATGCCCATTCAACAGCCCTGCGCGTGTATATCTGTGTTTGCACTGTGATAAGCATCGGCGAACAATCCCAACCCTCAACAGCAAACACTGTTCCTGTTGATAATATCCAGAGTAATTGACAAGACAATGTTTCTGTCACGGCATTCTGCGTATCATGCAACCCTCTCTTCCATGGAAAATTAAACAGCAGTGTTGACCGACCCTCACATATTAAAAAGAGATGAATACAGCACACGCATGCTTCTTCAAACTACAATGAGAACTCAAACAAACACACACACACACACACACACACACACACACACACACACACACACACACACACACACACACACACACACACACAAGCTCTAAATGAATTGAGAGAGATGTGTGCCGGCGAGCAAAACAAACACACCTGAGAGGGAAATAAATGAGTGAGGATGAGGAAGGAGAGGAAAGGAAGAATGATTAAAAGTTGGGAAAGCTGTCATGGGAAGAGAGAGAAGGCGGAGGAAAAGGAGAAGAGGGTGGTAATGTTGAGGAGGAAAAAAGAGAAGAGATGGGGTAGAAAACTTCATGGCTGTGCTCTGCTGCCTCTCAGACATTCAGACAAATAAACAGAGGAAGACGAAAGTGAAGAACGCGGGTCGCATGAAAACACAACATGTGTGTGAGCGTGTGTGTTAACGATTGAGTGACCTGGAGCTTTGATGGAGTGGATGTCTCCCTACATGCTTGTGAACATCTCAAAACACACAAACACACATAGACCTCACAGGAAGAGTATGTGTGTGTTGACACAGGCACCCGGTTGGTGCTGATTATAGAGTACGGCTCCTGAGGGACCGCTGTAAGGAGAGTGTGTTAGAGGGAAAGTGTGTGTACATGTGTGTGTAACAGTTTTCAGTCATTTTTTTCTAGTTCTTACATGTGCATATGTCACACCTGTATGTGCGCTGGTCAATGTTAAGGTTTGAGTAGTTGAAGTAGTGGTTTGGCAGTCATGCAGCCAGTGTTTATGGACTCAAGTGCCCGGTCTTGATCAGGTTGTTTTTGTGTTTGTGCATGTAAACATCATAATCGGATTTCAGAGACATTTTGAGAAACCTGATTTTGCTACCTGGAGGGAAAGAAAACAGGATACTGTGCATGAATACGTCTTACTCCGGTTTCTGACAGCTGCCAACTACCTGTGCAGGCATGGCCTCAGACGAGCAACGTTTCAGGAAAACAAGCACGATGCTAACATGGCGTAACATCAAGCTGTGGAACATCATCAGAGACTGTTTGTTTTGGTTTTTTAGGTATAATTTTTGCCTTTATTGACAGGACAGATGAAGAGAGACAGTAAGCATGGGGAGTAGAGAGTGGGGGAAAACATACAGTGAATTATCAGCCAGCCAGGAGTCGAACCGGCGACCTCTGCGACAAGGACAATAAGCCTCTATACGTGGGGCGCCTAGACCGCTAGACCACCAGCACCCCAGAGACTGTTTTTAACAATCATTGAAAACCATCGGTAATCATAGCAACTCTTAAGAGTGCATTATCTCAGTTTGCAGAACTTTCAGCGTTTACATATATATGTAAACATTCTATTCTGTCTATTATTCCACATACTGAACAGTGTGTTTTCTTAATTTAGTGCATTGTTGCTGAATAGTTTTCAGTTTTGATCTACTCCCTCATGAGACACAGCTGAAAAAAATGATTCTAAGAACTTCATGTATCAGAGTAATAATCCTATTCTTCATGAAGATGGCATGCTATACATTATACATGTAACTTAATACCTGATTGATTAATGGTCTTATAAAAGACTTCTTAGGCTCAAAAAGCAGAGTCTTTTCAAAAGAAGAAATGCTACAGATGAATAACTCTGTGATCAAAAACATAATTTGAAAAGGACTGAAAAAAAAATCTGCTCGGACTCCAAAGCCCATAATTCATCTTCACTGTCAGGTTGCTTATCATAAATTGTTGCAGGTGTTTTCATCTTGATACGAGTCCCTTCTGACAGTTCAGACTTGGAATAAAATGTAAGTTTTTTCGGGCAGAATCATGATATTAAAATATTTAACAGGCATGTTTCCTTCCAGAAATGAAGAGCCAGAATACACTTGCACTGGGGCTGGTTCAATATTTAGTCTTGTTTTAAGGAATGATCTATAAAATCAATAATCCTGACTAACCTGCCTCTGACTTTATAACATCCAGGCAGCTATGATGTCTCTCCTCTTCAGCCTTAATCTGAGAGTTTTATAATCCACACAACATGAAACGCCCACTTTGAACCTCAATTCAAATACAACCAGTTTTATGTGAGTACTTCATGAATGCTTCGACTCAAGCTCAGTTGTACTTGTGGGAAGAAATGTTCATAGACAAGCAGGACCAAAGAAATAAATTAGAGAGCGAACATGAGGAGAAAATCAGAGGAAAGACCAATGGTGATTATCAGAGCAGAACACTGCATTATTCATCACACTCTCTGAGGGGACAGACAGGATGGGAGTGATGGAGTGAAGGGAGGTAAAAAGAAGTAGGTGAGGGAGGAGAAGAGGATAGATGAGCAAAGAGCACGAAGAGTGGAGAGAGCACGGAAAGGAAAGGGAGAAACGGGAGGATGGAGGGAGAGTTTTAAGTGTGGCAGAGGGTGGAACGGGGAAAGACTGAAAGAAAATAAGGGGTACTAGAGGACAGAGGAAGGAGGACAAACTAACTATGAAAGGAGACATTTCTGTGTTCATTTAGGGCCTTCATTTAGCACATAGTCTGAAGCACTGGTTCCCATTGTGGGGGTCTGGAGCTCCAAATTCAGAGACCTTGTGTACTTCTATACATGAGGCTAGCAGCATTGTTTGATTAATGATATAAATCTTTGTATATTCCATATCAAACGGATCTAATGTTAACTAACAACACGTGTGCTGAACTTCATAGAGAGGTATGCCGTAGATATCATTATTTTTGGAGCTGGATCACTTGGCTGCTTCCTGCGTGCATCAAGGACCTGGTAGACGTCAGGCAAGGCAATTTACAACATGCTGCTGAAACAGTCTTTGTTTCTATTTCCCACAGGACAGAGTCAGAGGGAGTGTTATAGATGACTGTTAAAAGGAAGCAGGGTGAGAGTTTTTCTCAGCAAACTCTACTTAAGTATATAAGTACGGGGCAAGACCAGTAAAAAGATGAGTCATGCCATTGTGTCGACAGGGGTTGCTAAAATCAGCTTTAACCCAAATTCCTCAAAGGAGCTTTAATTTTTCTTTAATTTCAGCATTCTTGGCTTACTTTGTTTGATTTTTGTCTGTTGTTGTGAATGCAGACCTTTGTCAGTAAAGTATTCGAGAACCATAGAGGGGCATGTAGCTTGAGGCTCCTCCACTAAAAGCTGTCACAACGGTTTGAGGGATGATGGGAAAAGCCCATCTTGCAGGACTGCAGTTACCAAGACAGAGTGTAGGGTTGACGGAGAATTGACAGATATGGACGACACAGGAATGGAGGCTGTCATTGGTTTGAAAGAGGATTTTGGAGAAGATTCTGGATTTACTGGTATCCAGTGAACATGGGTATGTGTTGCCAGTAGGGTTCCAAAATTTTGGGAATTTTCAAAGTTGGAAACTTTCCATGGGAATTAACAGGAATTTATGGTAATAAACCAGGAATTGACTAAGTTGAAGGTTGGCTCTTAATAGAGAACTTAGTTGGGGAAAATATATTTTAGCATAATCCTGACTAAAACAACCAGATTTCATGCAAGTACAGTTGAATATCTATTCCTAGTGGGACTTTGTTGGAGGGAGAGGGTCTCTTTTCATTTAACATTTTGAATGGGACTTTGTTGGGATTGCATTGCTGTTAATTTTTAAATGGGTTGGGTCAGGGGGGTTAGTAATATTTAACTCAACATTCATGTTTTTGTTCTTCAATGAAATAATTGATTGTTCAATAAAATATTTAACACTTGATAAAGTTCTACTTACAAATAAATCTGTTTTAATTGTATTATTTTGGATGGATGTCTGCTGATAACAAAACAAATATTTATGCTTGGATATGATACCTTTCCATTAAATTACCCTCAATTCACAGTTCATTCACATAATTCACATGGAAAGTTTCCAATTTGGAATATTTCCAAAATTCCCCAGTTTAACTTCCCATGGAAATTTACCACCCCTTTGCAACCCTAGTTGCCAGTGCCTGTTAGGTTCCAGCAGCAGTTCCATACACAATGGCGCTTATAATGGACTTGTTGGCTGCCCTTAACAAGACTGTGTTGAATTAGTTTAGACAAGAGGTGATTTAAAGTCAGCTGAAAGTTGGTGGATTTGATCTGTGGTGGAGATGACAGGACTGGGTCCTGAATCAAACTCATTTGAGAACTTCTGGATACGGCAAATGGAGTCGCCGATCATTTCAGGGAGAGGATTTCCAACCTTTCTCAAGAGCACCAAGAGTTCAAATCTCTGCTTTTCTTTATTGCTATTCAGCATGAGTGGTTCGGATGACTCCCACTCCTCTTTTGTTCAAACTGAAAAAGGAAAGAGGGTTGAGTGCATGTTTTTTGCAGGATAGAGCTGGATATAATGCTCAGGTAGAGCTGTGTATTATCAGCATAGCAAGTAAGTCCAATCAGTTACAGGTTCTCTCTGAGTTTACTTCTGTTTTCTTTCCACCATGATAGTAACATCCTCATGGCATTTGGTCACCACTGTGAAACACGCTGTCCTGGATGCTCTTTGAGTGGGAAGATAAAGCTCTTTGTAAACTTAGCTTATTAAATCATTAGCCTCGCTTAGCCACCAACAGACCAGTGATTTCACAAAGTTTACTCAAAGGAAATGTATGCAGCACTGATGTTATTGTAGGTGTATGTAAATCATGTCTCCTTGGGGCACCACATGTGTGACTGTATACAGCCAAAATTAAAGATATAGATTTTTTTTGTGTTTTTTTTCAGAGTGATCTCAGGTTAAACTGATTAGCTTTAAATGTTTGGCGACATTATGTGCTTTCTCCAGAAGGAAACAAACACTGTTTGACTGGCATTCATTCAGCAGGTAAAGCCTTTTCAGAGCATCAGAGTGTGGGAAGTAATGGACTGAACTTTTGTGCTGTACAAGTTGTAACAGGAATTACTGAAGGTGTAATGATTACAACAGCTGTCTTATGATAATGTGCTGTTTGAATGACAGTGATGGAAAAGTATTGTGATGAATGAAGCTAACTGTCTTTTCAGCATTATTCAGCTAGGATTGATTTTATAAAACTATATTTTTCTTTTATACCAATGTAAATATTTTCCAGTGTCACACCTGACGATGCATGCTCTTTTTACTCTGTATTTTAGGTTACCAGGGTTATCAGGTCTGTGTTAGAAAAACAGCACAATGGACTGTGAATAACAATTTGTTCTTAAGGACTTACCTGGATAAATAAAGGTTAAATAAAATAAATAAAGACTGTCAAAACTAGCCCAACAGCTAACAAAGCTAGCACAAAAAACAGCCCCATGCTGAATTCAAAATAAGCCTACAAAACCTCTACCATACCAGATATCTTGCCTTTAAAGTACCATAGTATTGCATCATTTTCAAACATTCTGAAACATAACACCAGAGCTGGTGTTATCTCTTAGATCAGTATACAAGCACTAAAGGCATCGTTCACTACACAGCTGTTTCATCAACAATGTGAATCACAAGGGAGCCTGTAGCAGATTGATTACAATAATTATTTTGATTCTTCAATCTTTCGTTTTGCTCTTCTTCCCTGCTGTACAACATAAATTAACTGTTTTTACTTAACATCAATTTCACCTGTTAATTTAATCCAAAACACTATAATGATGCTTCACTGTAATTTTTTAATTAAACTAAAACCATATACAGATGCAAACAAGCTCTGTGTTAACTGTTAACATTTGTTTAATTTATTCAAATTAATACACCTTATGCTGTTATTTTTCCACATGTATAAAATACTGTACTTGGAATTAATTTATTTGTTAAAATGTATCCACAGATTCAGATCTACTCTATTGAGGAACTTTAGGACCACATTAGCAGGAAAAAAATGAAGGTTTCAAGACTAAAATCGTAATGTTACAAAAATAAAGTCAAATAAAAGTTGTAAAATTACAATAATAAAGTTGTAGAAAAGTTATAATCATAAATGTATAATATAATGTGAATAAAGTCATGAAGTGAAGAGAAAAAGTTTTAATAATAAAGTTGTAATTTTGGTTAATTGTTGTCCTACTTTAAGGGATAGTTGGGCAGCTAGCTGCCTGTACCAAAATGAGGACGAGGAGCATCTTGTTAAATTACATGACAGCTTTATTCTTGTATTCTTACATGTTTCCCCCTTGATTGTGGCCCTAATACTCTGCCATACATTTCATGTTTACCTGTCTGCCTATGTTTTGATGAGAGCCAGATGCAGGGTAGGTGGGCGTTGGCGGAAATGACTGTTGTTCGTGCAGCCAGGGCTGCATCTGTGTAAGTGTGTGCTTGTTGGCAGACTGTGTGTCTGAGTGTGCACATGTTTTTGGTTGTGTGACATGTGTACCTGCTTATTTGCTTGTTGGCTTGGCTGGATTTGTGCATTAACAAAGTGATTTACTTATGATGTGGATTTTTTTTCTTCATTTACTTGACATCAAAAATAGGTCCACTCAACTCGTAGAAAAAATAATCTACCCGCAGCAGCATCTAAAGTATCCCAGTTATGCAGGAAAATAGCAGACCTGGCAACCCTTCAGACTGATGAGATCTCTCCTGAAATAAAAAGCGTCCATTAACAGCACATCTACTCTCTCTCAGCAAGGAGTGAATTCAACTAGTGTGACATTTAATATTAGTGCAATACCTTTCAAATCAAAGTACATAAAGAAAATAGAACATTTTGAATTCAGTCAATTTTCAAAGTTTTATTAGAGCCCCAGCACCAAAAGAGTCAAATTGACTGTAAACATATAGCATATAGCTGAAGAGCTTTTCCAATGTTGCCCAGGACACTAAGCCAAATACATAAGCTGTTTTAAATAATGGTCGAGTGTCCATGATTCATAAACACCTTTAGATGCATCACAACTCTGATAATAGTCAAACACAAAGTCTGATTGTACAGGTTATTCCGTCACTGAAGCCTCAAACTGAACAAATCCTGAGTTAAGAACAATTGATGCTATCTGTTTCCGTGTCTGTGTTCCTGTGGCTTAGTGATGTATGATCTGTGTAATTAAAATCCCTCTTTTACCTCACATGTCTCTTGTAGTGATGCTGCGGTCATGACCTGACTGTGCAGCTGCTCCCTGTAGATCCTATTATCTCAACTCAGGACTTTTCTTCAGCACCTCCCTGCAGCAGACTCACAGCAGCTACTACTGTTTTTAAAAAGATGTTTTAGTACTAGGGATGTAAGGATATATCGCAGATCGGTAAAAAAAAATCGATACAAACAAAGGTGGATTAAAATCGACAGACAAAAATCAAACAAAATTTGTATCTGGATATTATTTTTAAACAGTAGAAGGCGCTATCTGCATTTCACTCCGCTTGTTCAACATCATGAAGTCTCTTGCGCTGCTCTCTCGTCACTCACTGAGTGGAGGTGTTTGAAGTTTAAAGCATGTTTCAGAATCAGCTGACTGAAGGTGTAGGTCACAGCGGAGACGCTCAGCCGGGGGCTGCAGCTGAGTGACAGGTCTCCACGAGAGCTTTTTTTCTCCACCACTGGACTGATTCTGGCTTGGTTGCGCTCCCGGCTGACACCTGACCACGTTTAAATGCTTATTCTTCTCAATAAGAAGGAGAAATCTGGACACTTTGGGTCCAAAATCTGATTCTGTTCAGTTGTCCTGTTGCAGTAAATCCACATGTTGTAGTCTGAGTCTTCACTCTATGATTATGCGTCCACAGAGATTATTTATAAGCCTGCTCCTCACGTTGATGTTCAGTGTGTTAACATTTAAACACCTCAATATGGTCTGTATCTGTTTAATACTGTAAGTAATATACACTGTGTCATGAAGGAAAATTTGATTTAGAGGAAACAAACACATTTGTCATTATTTTTGACATGGAAAACTTTTACGCTTTTTTTTAATGATTAAACGATAATTGATTGTTAACATTTCCAAAGATCGATCACTGAAAATACTTGAAATTTACATCCCTAATTTAAAGAGATTTACCTTATTTGTTTTAATATTTAATACTTTCATTTGGGAATCGTTCACTTTCTATTTCTCTATAATTGTTCTGAAATTTTCCAACAAGGTACAGTATTTTTGTACAGTGATTTTAGTTTTTTTGCAAGTTGCTGTAAAAAGTGTGCAGTGGTTTTATTTGAGTTACAACACACCTTAAAAATGAAAAAGGATGACTTTGTTTACACATAAATATAAGAGAACAATATATTTTGCAACTGTCCATATCTGAGAATTGAAATAAAATAATAGTTATTTAAATTTTGAGTTCAATCCAGTTTTCTTGAAAATCATTAGAGAATCATGAGTGAATCGTATCTTGAACCAAAATTTGTGATTAGAATCGATTCGTGGGTTGAGTGTATCCTTATATCCTTTACTGTCACAGTTATTAAAAATGTTGGCTAACTCAAAACTTTACATTCATTGAGTAACAGTAAATCTGAGGCATCACAGAATGAATATATTGTTGGAGTTACTAGACTGAGAATATAAAGCTCTATGTTGTTTGCGTACAAGTTATGAGAAGTGCTGTTGTTCAGGATGATCAGGGTAATATGTACAGAATGGATCCTTGAGGAACACCACAGCTTAAATCAGCAACAGAGACAAGCTAAAGAATATATATTGTAGAGTTATGAGTACAGTTAGTTTTTGTTGTACAGAATTCCTGTTTTGCACAAGCATTCATCATTAAAGGTGACATATCATGCAAAATCGACTTTTTAATGGTTCTCTACCTGAAATATGTTTCCCTGGCATGTTTACAAACCCCCCGAGAATGTCACAACAATATCCGGTCTGTACCGGAGTCAGAGCTCGGAGCTTGTTCAGCCAATAGACTGTATAAAATACAACTCAACCCCTCCTCTGTTTTTCATTACCTGCACACATGTGTGCTAAAAAGGAGCTTAGGAGGGAGGCATGCTAGTTGTAGGCTGTCTTAATAAACACAAAGGTCGGTTTTACTCCCCGAGTCTGCAGATTTGAAGATCTAGTGGATGATTCTTATTTATCATGGATAAGTGCTAGCGCTAGTTAGCATACCCACATAGCTACATGTCGTAGTTGTAGCTGTGTGCCAAGACACACTTCAACATACTGACAAATAAAACAACAAGAAACACTAAATCTGTGACCAATGGTTCAAAAAGGTCCTGCTGCAAGCGCCTCTCCGTCAGGATCAGATTCTGGATCAGATTCAGAGGGTTTCAGGATCGTGGTCTGTAAGCAGTGTGTAAACATGTAAACATTAGATCAACGTGCTGGAGAGCCGAGGCCACATCCACTTCCTGAGGGGGCGTGGTCAGAGAGAAAACAGACTGTTCTGAGGAGGGCTGAAGAAGAGGGCTTTTCAGGCATGCCAAAATCTGATTTCAATGTGTTTTTTTGAGCATAAACTTTAAAGACATGTTTTGGGGACCTCTTAGACCAATATATATTGATGAAAATAACTTTTCAAGTCCAGCCATGAGTTCTAAAGTAGGTTGACAACAGGACTCAGACTTGGCCATCCCTGAGCATGAATTCATTGTTCCTGAGCCAGTCTTTCTTAGCTTTGGCTTCATGTTTGGGTCAGCTTCTGGTTGAAAAATCAATCTTTGCCCTAGTTGCAGGTGTTTTCCTGACAGGTTCAGGTTTCTGCCTGGATTTCTGTTTATTACACTGTATTAGTTCTTCATTTAAGTTTAATAAGCCCATGGTGTCCTGTTGCAGAGAATCAGAGTCCGTTCCTGTCTGCTTTGAACAGGTTAACTACTCCGTTTCATGTTGATGGATTTCACAGGGGACGTCAGTGACTTGGAGCGTTTTCTTTATCCACAATACTTGACTGGTGCTGATGCTCAACATCTCTGCAACTTTTTCAGAATCAGGGTTTCCCCTGGTACAAAATGAGGCTTAGGTTCGCGCCTTACCACTTCAGGCAAAATATCCCAGAGAATGAAATAAAGAGAGTGGAGAGTTGATAAAGTGTCTGTCCTTCACTCACAGTAACACCGGTACTGATATGTCAGTGGCCGTGCAATACAACTAGGTATTGGGTCTTGCTGTTATTTCTATAAGGAAAAGAATAGCAAAATATCTTAACGTACTCAAACCTAGACTCATCATCTTATGTCTATGCAATGATATACAGATATTATGGAAGAGAAGGTTCTGTAATTATATGTGTATGTCTCTTAAACTTGGATTAATACAAACAGAGAAGCTATCAAAGGCATTACGATTAATCATGTAGGCCCCCTCTACACATTAACATCACAACTCTGAGACGTAGTATTAACGTACAACTTCCTGTCCTGTATCTTACATGTAACATAGTCCTGCTATAACATCAATATGCTTTTATTATGAAACCCAGAAGTCACACTATCCTCTCACAGAGTGACACATTTAACAAATTGGATAGTCAACCATAATAAACATTATTCACATAATTCTGTCTAAACAATAAAGATGACTTGTATTCAACTAATGTGTGAATTCAGGTTCTTTTTAGTGATCCAGGACATTTCCCTCAGCTCAGCAATGAGAGCTGACTCTTTCAGCTCCCTTACAGCCCTTCATCACTATTTTGGCTTTTATTATATCTGACATCTGCAGTAACGTTTTGACCTGTGACTAATACATGTGCATGTACTTTAATTATTCATTGTAATTAGAATGAATAGTATCATTCCCACACTGATGAGACATGATGGCAATTTCAAGAATCAAATCCCTGCATTACATTTTTTTCGAGTGTCACAGATAAAGAAGCTACACTCGGAAGATCCTCAAAATACTTACCTGGTTGATGGTTAGAAAAAAATTATTTATTGATTATTACTAAACATGTAGTTTAAGGGCATTTAAAACCAGATATGAGGTAACACTGTGCAGAAAGTCTAAACTTTCCAAACACATCAACACTTTAGGTTCAGGACCTGCTCTTGTCAGAAACCTTTTGAAGACCTGGCTGGCTGATGACTTCTCAATAACAGGCTATTGGGAAATCACTGTCATGACTGATTTGCATACAAGGGAGGCCTGTTTGCTTTTCTGGAGTAACAGGGAAGGAATGTACAGAGAGAACAAATTTAGTGTTTAAACTGCCAAAGTCAGCTCAGTGTTATTCAATTATAACGTATTTGTCTGGTAAGATTATGGGCAAAATTACAAAGACGTGCTGCACTTAAGATAGAGTAATAATTAAGTTGTGTGTATGAATCAGCCAAATGTTGATAAAGTCTTGAAAAATGTTAAATGGTCATATTCCAATCAGAGTCACACATAAGTGCATCATTTTGATCTGCAGCAAATTCACATTGTAACTTTTCAGTGCATGCTGGCTAATCTTTTATCCATTTCCATGTACACACACCCTTACCTGTGTCATCAGGAATGCACTGATTAGTTTATCTTACATCAAAATTCCCAAGAAGACTTTCTCATTCCCATGAAGTCTGCCTCGTTTAACATGTTACCCCTCCACCTCCCTCTCTCCTTCTTTGAATGGAGGTCTTGACTTCAGCCTTGTTTGTCAGATCTTTTTCCGGGTCACCATGGTAAAGAGGAAGTTGCGTGGCTCCTCTGGTGCTATCCTTTTGGACAGAACATGGAAGTTGTGAGACTTCTTCTGGGCCCAGTTGCTCAAAGGTAATTTGAGGGAAGGAAGAGATTACAAAATCAGATTGGTAAAGGTTATCGAGCGGGTTTGTGGGTGCATTTAGATAATATCTCCGTTTTTGGAAAGGGGTGAATTCAGGTAAGATTTCTTCAACAAAATGCCATAAATCATTCAAGTTGATTCAAGAGGTTCAGACATTTTTTTTATGCTCTGCACTTAGACTGCTAAATTGCTACCCTAAGAAAATGTGAAAAATAGCTCACTAAATCACTATTATCATCAAGCAAAAAAAATTCAATTTATAGAACTAGGTTTAGATGCTGTTTCTGATTTGATGGTGGTGATCCATCTCAACACTATCAACTCTCTTTCTGCATCTCCCTCTATCCCTCTCTCCAACACGGTCTCAGCAGATGTGTGTCTAACAGGAGTCTGGTCCTGCTGGGGGTTTCTGCCTGTTAAAGGAAGTTTGTCCTTGCCACTGTAACTTAATAATAATAATAATAATAATAATAATAATAATAATAATAATAATAATAATAATAATAATAATAATAATAACGCTCAAGGTCACTTTACAGAGAGGATAAAACAAAATAAAAACAACAAGCAAAGTAACACCAAGTTAAAATGAGGCAGTGAAGTTAAACAGAGAATGCAGATTTGAACAGATGGGTTTTGAGTTTTGATTTGAATATGGGAAGTGAGTCAGAGTTTCAGATGTCTGGTGGGAGTGAGTTCCAGAGTTGGGGAGCAGAGCGACTGAAAGCTCTGCTCCCCATGGTGCTGAGACGGGCAGGGGGCACAGAGAGGTGGAGGGAAGAGGAAGACCTGAGGGAGCGAGAGGGGGTGACGATGTGGAGGAGATCAGATAGATAAGGGGGGGAGAGGTTGTGGATGGCCTTAAAAGTATACAGGAGGATTTTGAAGTTGATTCTGAAGATGACCAGGAGCCAGTGGAGCTGCTGGAGGACGGGGGTGATGTGGTGGAAGGAGGGGGTTCAGGTAATGATGCGGGCTGCAGAGTTCTGGACCAGTTGAAGTTTATGGAGGGATTTGTGAGGGACACCGAAGAGGAGGAGCTAAACGCTGCAAAGTGCTCTGCTCATGGTGGATTAAGATGAGATCAGACTGAGTCCTGTCTGTAAGATGGGACTGGATCTTATCCTGTCTTGATGTTGGGTCTTCGTTAATAATAGAACAGAGTATGATCTAGACCTGCTCTGTTTGTAAAAGCGTTTTGAGATAACGTTGGTTGTGATTTGGCGCTGTATAAATAAAGATTGATTGATTGATTTTGAAGTGGGGTAGAATGAGGTTCTTATCATAGTATGTGTATGAGCTACATGAGATCCCAGTCAGCTCAACCCCTTTGTTGAGAAACCTGGAGAACAGGAACAGAAGCAAGCCTATCAATCACAGCAGACGGAGTCAACTACTTTAGTGAATTTTCACCTGAAAACAGTGCTTAAAGGCATTTGAGGAAGTTGTAAGTGATGTCACACTTACACTGAAGCCTCTTCATGACCTCCATGATTATCATTGAAAAGATTGGTTGTTTCTTTATACTGAATTTAACTGCCTGTGTTTGGGTCGCAGTAACTGTGAAAAAAGCTAAGCCAACATTCGGCACTCACTCTGAATTGTCTGGTAAAGTTTGGCGGTGAGTAAAGTTATCAAGCAGGAGGAGTTTTGGTTTTTTTTTGCATTTGTTTGATGAATTTCAGCAGGTATTTAAATAGAATATCTAATGCTCTCACCACTGGTGTCCTACAAAATATGTTTCCCTGCATTTCACCTCGGTTAACCTAAGAGAGGATCGAGTCATTGAGGAACCAGTTATACTTCATTTAAACTGAGTTCATGTAAAGGACAGAAAGTTTTACATTTTCCAGATGAGTTCAGACAATCCTGGACTGAAATGTCCCCCAAAACAATCATCAACAAAACAGGACAATAGTTGGTCAGGAGCAGTGCTGGGCAAGTTTCTGAGAGTAACTTACTGGTTACTACTTTTTAAAAGTAAGAGAATTTCTCTTCATGTCGCTGCATTTTAAACATAAATAGTTACTTTGGAAAGTAACTTAAGCGTTACTTCTATTTGCTTTAGTACTCTTATTAATGTACCCTGCCTTTCGTCTCACTTGTGTTTTGCTAATAAGTTCCCTGAAAGCAGCAGACTCGACAGCTGATATGGGAAGCATGTCTTCAACAACATTCCTTACAATCAGTCTGTTTAGTCCTTCCTGTTTAACAGATGGTGAAGCTGAATGTTAATTTAGATCAAGCCTGGAAGGAGTGGCTCCTCCTTTACCTGGGATTACAGGTGTTAGCAGCACCAGACTCTCTCCTAACTAGTCTCATCAACGTGTTTTGTTTGGTTGGGTGCTTTGTAACATTCAAATTGCTTGTCTTGGCGGTGGACAATTTTTACCCCTTGCACATAGACTACAATTCACCACTAAGTTTTTGGCATCAGCCTTTGTGTGTGTCTAATGTGCAAGGCAATGGGATGCCTTGGTGGCAGTGTTAATTTTGGCAGCTATTTTAGATTTAGTCTTAGTCTTAGTCTGAAGATGAAAATGTCTGTTAGTTTTAGTCACATTTTAGTCTTTTCAGTTTTAGTCTTTTCAGTTTTAGTCTAGTTTTAGTCAGCTGAAACGCAAAACATTTTAGTCTTTGATTTTTGCCAGAACATTTTCTCTCTTTAAATAATTCATGTAGTCGATCAGATATTTGTATCAGGGTTGTACCAAGTGTTAAAATTGTCAACATTTCACCCCTTTAACACTTTTGCTTGTGTAATATTTTAAGGTAGACAATTCAGCCTGTCCCTGCTAAAATGTCAAAAGCAAACATTCATGATGTGACCACTGTGGCTGTATTTTGATTCTCTTGACTCACAGAAAAATGCCATGAAAGGGTTATATTGCACATTTATGACGGTCCTTAAATGCACCTGCAGTGACAGGCGACCTGGACAGACAGTCAGTTCACGGCACTCTGAAATGCATCTGCATCTTTGATGACAAGGAGTTGATCAAAACTTACTAAACGTGTCTGATGTTTCACCAAACTGGATTAAATCAAGCTGTAGACGTGGAGCTGGACAGATGCATGGAGGTGAGGAGAGCTGGTTCATAAAGCACACCTGCTGCAGATAGAGACCAAGCTAACACTGAGCCCCTCAGATAATAACTCAGCCTGTCACAGGAAGTCATCACTTTTATTTCTGAAGATTAGACGCACAGCGGGGGAAATGTGGATTTTGAATGTCCAGCGGTCAGCCACAAATTTTTTCTTCTCGTCATCGTCTCGACAACGAAATCAAATCATATTTTCGTCAGAGTTTTTATTAACAGTAAAGCACTTTAAACTCTTTATTACCTTCTAGCATCAAATGTCTAAAGCCAGGGAAAATCTCTATAATCTGTCTTTCTCAAAGCCACGAGGAATAACTCAATCTGAACAGAAGAGAAACTGCTTGACTCTATGATCCATGGCTTTTTGCTTTTTTTCTTACCTCTGAGACAGCACTACATCTTCCAGCCAAATTTTTAGCTTATCATCATTATTGGTTATCTTTTGATAAAGATGTAGCCTCTGGGAGTGTATTATTATTTATCATAGTCTCTTAAGAGTTGAATTTCAGAGTTGCTAGAGGATCAAACCAAATCTTGTGATGGAATCAGCAGAAGCTCAGCTGCACCGGAGGAAACACTGATGTAAGAGAAACTGTGTTCTCTTACACTGTGTTAATGAACATCACTATTGAGGTTTAATGGGTTTATTGTTCTGTTGCATCCAGTTGCTCGAAGTCATCTGTGAAAAAAGCTTTTTAAGTGAGCCTTTGAAGAAGGCTGGGATCAGAGACATGGTGTCTTCTGGGGGTTTTAAAGTGTTCTGGTCAATGTTAAAAAGTCAAACAGATTGTCAACATTGAACATTTGTTTCCTTTGAAATCACCAATTTGATGTGAGAGTCTGACTAGAAAATAAACTGAGATTATCCACTGATGCATCATAAAGCTTTATCAAGATTAACTCTTGTCACGACACGTGTGGGTGTAAGAATGTCCTGTATGTTTGAGTTAAATGAATTAAGATGGGTCTTGTTTTTCTTACTGACCACCGACTGGACCGTCCTTTGTGCTCTGCCCATCCTGGTTTTAATCTGTGTGTAGGTGTTTTCCTTCTGGTGCTTTGGACAACGTTTTATTGCTGAACAAGATGTGGTACTTGTTCTGTGTCAGTCAGCATCTGTAGCAAATTAAAGACCTTAAAATATACAATCTCTGAAGGTTAGAAATTCATCATTTGGATGTAGGGGAATTTGACTGTGGTGGGTGGACTGGGAGGATGAAGATGTACTTCAAAGATTTTCTCTCAAAGACAGTAGATCTGCTGCATAGAGGACAGTAGATCTGCTGCATAGAGGACAGAAGGGTTGACCAAACTGTGTTTTTAGTAGTAAAGCCCTGTTTACACGAAAAGATTTTGTCCCAGCAAGTTTTATTCACTTAAAGGTGACATATCATGCAAAATCAACTTTTTAATGGTTCTCTACCTGAAATATGTTTCCCTGGCATGTCTACAAACCCCCTGAAAATGAAAAAAATCCATTCTGCCCCTGTTCTGATTTCTCCACCTTTCTGTAAATGTGTGTGAAACGAGCCGTTTCAGACTTCCGTGTTTTTGTTACGTCACAACAATATCCGGTCTGTAACGGAGTCAGAGCTCGGAGCTTGTTCAGCCCATAGACTGTATAAAATAATACTCAACTTCTCCGTTTTTCATTCCCTGCACACGTGTGCTAACAAGGAGCTTAGGAGGGAGGCATGCTAGTTGTAGGCTGTCCTAATAAACACAAAGGTCGGTTTTACTCCCCACGTCTGCAGATTTGAAGATCTAGTGGATGATTTTTATTTATCATGGATAAGTGCTAGCGCTAGTTAGCATAGCCACATAGCTACATGTTAGTAGCTGTGTACCAAGACACACGTCGACATACTGACAAATAAAACAACAAGAAACACTAAATCTGTGACCAATGGTTCCGAAAGGTCCTGCTGCAGGCGCCTCTTCGTCAGCATCAGATTCTGGATCAGATTCAGAGGGTTGAAGTAACGTGATCTGTGAGCAGCCGTGTATATTCAGCCAACATGTAAACATTAGATCATCGTGCTGGAGAGCTGAGGCCACATCCACTTCCTGAGGGGGCGTGGTCAGAAGGAAAACAGACTGTTCTGAGGAGGACTGAAGAAGAGGGTTTTTCAGGCATGCCAAAATCTGATTTCTAAGTGTTTTTTTGAGCATAAACTTTAAAGACCTGTTTTGGGGACCTCTTAGACCAATATATATTGATGAAAAGAGCATGATATGTCACTTTTAATATCAGAAAATGTAGTCTGTTACCTAAAATGACTAGCAAGGTACCTTGCTAGCTAGCAACTTTTAGACAATTTGGTGCAGATTTTTGTAGAATGTTGGGAGTGTGCTTTGGTCAGATTTGATTTTATCATATGAGCCAGTGAGAGCCCTCAGGTCTTCAGGTGGTGGACTTTTAATTGTACCAAAAGTTAGAACAAAGACTAACAGTGAGGCAGCTTTTCATTATCACAGCACACGCCTGTGGAACACCCTGCCTGAAGATCTGAGAACTGCACAGAGCATCAACATCAACATCTTTTATTTATTTATTTATTCTATTTTAAGTTGTTTTTATGTACAGCACTTTGTGTTACAATGTCATTGAATGAAAAGTGCTTTATAAATAAAGTCTGATTGATTGATGATTGATTGGTCAGGATATCCTATAACTAGCTGGCACTAGTGGTGCTTTCACACATGCACAAAACTCCTGAATATTCCTTGCTGTGAAAAAGTATAAGTATAGGTAATATTCAGGAACATTCTCCGAGAGTGAGCAGAGGTTAGAAACAAAGTGGCGGCTGGTCAGAATTTTTGGGGGGGTTGTAGTTGTGGGGAGGACTAACTTCTGAGGAAAAGAAAAGGGAGATCAAGTGTTGTCTAGATGCCCGCGGCTGCTTTTATGTGTTTGCATGTTTCAGACATGTTGTTTAAGGTCTTGTACACCTGTAGTTGTCCTCGATGCTTTGGTACTGACACTTCGTAAAAGCAAACAGGAAAAGCAATTAAGGCTATTACTCAAAAAATCCAGTTAGCTCATAGCAGGAGTGGGAGAAGCCCAGGTTGTTAGCTCATCCTCCGTCACCTTCCTGTCGGTCCAGTCCGAGCTCCTTTAGCCTCTATTTCTTCTGGTATACAGCTTGTGAGGGTCATTATTTAGGAAGAAACTGAGTAAGGAATGCCCTTTCAAGTTGCCACCAGAGGTCAGCTGTGCCGATGTGTACAGAAAGAACCAATCACGTTAGGTACAAAGCTGCACAGAAGGCTGTTTTCGCCAGCACAAATCGAAGGCAGCCACTGAGAGAGAAGCCTCAGGTCAGCTGACTGGCAAACTTTTCAGACTCACATAGACACCCATTTGGCCTTCAACCCACAACCAGGAACAATATGCTCAAATATAAACAGATAGACTGCACACAGAGAAACCAGTACATTAAAGAATACATTATTATTGAAGGCTGATGACCATACACACTACACTACTCTACAAGGTTTATTTACTTAACCCTCCTGTTATGTTTGCTTCTTAGGGACAGCAATAATGTTCCTGGGTCAACTTGACCCGGGGCATATTTAATGATTCAAAAGTGTCAAAACCATAGACTGTATAAAATATGGACGTAGTATCCGTGACGTCACCCATCTGTTCCTGAGAGCTGTTTTGAAGCAAATCGACGGCAGCAGCCATATTGGAAATGCGGAACTCAACTAGGCAGAGTGTGACGTAGTGTGAGCCTAGCCAATGGCTGTGTGTTCCCGACCAGGAATCACGTCAGTCATGTCCTTATTTGGGCAAAACTCGTAATCTTAATTTCTTCTTAACCATCATGTTAGAAAAGAATTCACCCCCCGTACAGTGTGTGCCGATAGAGAGATTAGCTTCGTAGGGCCAAGCCGTTTTTTGAACCAGGCTGTAAACATGTTTATTAATGCTGCAAAGATCGTCTTTTTTTCCATTCATGTCTATGTGATTTCCGGTGTTTCTGCAGCCAGCCTCAAGCGGATTTTCGATGTCTTGCAGTTTATAGCACTTCCGCATTGGCTTCATAGTTTGAGACCGGAGTTTGCCGCTTGGTCAAAAACCCCAAAAATCCAATTTAGATATTTTTAAATGTCATCATAAACTCCATTAGTAACTATTTAAATCAATATTTAGTGCATTGGTGTTCTTTAATTCTCACAGATCTTAGTTCAAAGAGGATAATAAAAATACTATATTTTATTGTATTTTATATTTAAATTTTAGATATTTCAAAGCTCGAAGAGAGAAACAGCATCTCGTTTTTCCTGTATGTCTCGTATACACTGTGAAAATTGACAATAAAAACCTTTGAATCTTGAATCTTTGAATAATTTGCTCAGTTTTGAAATGAAAATTCATGTTAAAACTTTTTTTATGTACATTGGAAAGTGATTGAGGTGAACTTTGTATCACAGTTGCAAAGAAACATTTAGTATTTGACACTTCTGACCCCTTTTAGCCTCCACTTTGACTGCAGGGTCAAATTGACCCATGAGCAGTATCTATGTAATATAAACATGCAGGGGGGAGTTGCAAATGTGTGAAAATGAACCATTTTCATTTTATATTTTGTTTACGCTAATTAAGCCAAGCAGAAGAAGTTTTATAGCAAAAAAATACTTATACATTTTTTTTAAATGGGTCAATTTGACCCACAACATAAAAGGAGGGTTAATAGGAAACCACTTTTCTCTAAATGCATGATTATGACCTAATAAGGGAGAAAGCTGGTCCACCAGGATGCTCTGCAGAGAAGCAGTCTCTTGTTAATTTGAACCCCGACTTCTGGGTTGTAATACCATCACTCAATAAAATACCCCTCTCTGCACTTTGTACTGATACATATGGAAGCAATATACAACATTTTGATATAATGGTGTATTGCATGCAGCTCACTTTATAGATTAACAAATGATAAGGAGCGTCCTTTAGACTGAGTTTTACGATGTGTGTCCATCCATTCATAATTATTTCAGGTTCCTCTATGCAACATGTGCTAGAGAGGGTTTAGCTGAACTTCCACGTCTTTGTCTTCTTTTTTTCAAATTACCCCGAACTCTCTTCTCCCCTTACTGCATTCTTCCGAGTGTGACAGTGATCCTTGGCCTCCGGCTGAATGGGACAGGAGGAGCATGGGAGGAGGAGATATGTCGTGGAAAAGAAAGAATGAACCTGCACCAGGATGAAAGTAGGGAAAGAAAAAAATACGTAGGAGGAAGATAGATGAGGCAGCGTGGTGGAAAGAGGGAAAGAGGGTAAACAGGTGAGACAAGGACAGAAAAAAAAACGGGGAGAAAGAGGACAGCTTTTCCCCGGTCTGGATCAGATTTCCACTGAGTTTTATGGGTCATTGCTGAGCTTTTACCTCACTTTAACTCTCTCACACACACACACACACAAACACACACACTCTCACACACACACACACTGTCCGCTATTTAAACAGATGAAACTCTACAAAACACACATGTGCTTTAGGAACTTTTGAGTGTTTTATAATGCAATGAAACCCCAAGACTGAATAATTAAAGATACAAACATCAGACTTGGAAAAAAAGAATCTAAATATTTTTAGCAGAGATGGAATAAAGCACACTTTGGTGGAAGTTTTCCCAGGGAGATGTTTGTGACTTTTCCCTCCGGGCTTCTCAATTCTTCGGCTCAGTTGTTGGCTCGGTCTCATATTTACACCCTTCCTACACACTTTCACTCACTCACTGCCGCTATCTCTCTATCTCGCTCTGTCTTTTGCTTACACACATGGACAAGCTCACACAAGCATCATTTCACCTGGAAGGCACTCTTGCTTGCACCATTTCATCGAAGGCCACGTTTATCAATCAGCTGATGCAACAAACAGAGACACAAACAAATAGTCGAACACTCTGACTGTGTTTAGTTTCTATCATGCACAAACAAATCCACGCACACACTCATATGATTGTGTCAAAGGGAGGGGAAGTTGTAGGGGATTTCCGGCCTCCAGGTTTGCATGCTAGTACATAGTGTCTCTTCCCTTTGAACATGCTGCGCTCCACAAATGTTTGAGTTCAGTCTGTTAAGTTTGACTGGGTTCATTGTCAGGACAGATAAAACAGGAAGGGGAGAAAAGTCAGAGACCGAATAAGCCTGGGAACCTGATAGATTGAGGAAGATAATGCAACTTCTTAGAAAAGGAACTCGGAGGCATTTGTTGCAGTTGACTTAAGAGAGGTTTCATTGCATTTGTTTGGATGTCCAATCAGTGTCTAGGGTTAATTGGTTAATTGATACTCCTAAATCTGTGCTGTGATATAACCCTGAAGCCTGTTTCTTCTGGTCCTGGAGCCATGACAGCATTGTTGTTGATACCACTGAAGGTACACAGATATGGATTCCCCACCTCCTCCTCTTGCCATTGTAAAAAAAAAAAAAGAAGCCAAAATAGTGTCAGGATGGGCGCAGACATCTTGGACTGAAGCCGTATTTATTCTGGAACCAAGACATGTTCAGAAGAGATTTGGTGAAGCCATGTTATTGACATTCTGACTGAAACACACATTTAACTCAACATAGAGATCACTCAGGTCAGCACAGTGCACACAAGAACAGAGCTGTCAATCAAGACGTAACTTCCTGCCGTTATGCAAAACTATGCTAATTCAAAAAATGAACACTTTCACATAAATCATCATGTAAGGAACTCCCTGCTATGACGGAAACCAGTTTTGAGATGAAGGTATTTTGCTTGTATTTTAATTTTATCTTTTGATCCACTTTCCGTCAGTTAACATGGAGGAGGTGGAGTTTAGAAGCTAAACTGCAGCCTGTCACTGGACCGAGCTCTGAATGTTTTCAGGTTATCAGGACCCACCTAGGCCCCACAGGATTTCCGTTTATGATATGCTTGCAGGCAAAATGTTACAAAACTTGAACTATTGACATTAATATAGAGCAATTGGTACACAGGGTTCATTTCTCTAAATCAAGACTTGCTGAGTTTTATAAAGAAGTAAAGGACAAATGTGACAGGTGTTCAAGTTCAAATTGTTACTTAAGCCATATGTTCTTTCTCTGCCCACGCTTAAGAAACATTTGGTCTAGGTACACTGTGTCAGTCATCTTGGGTTTACACTTACAACTTGCCCACTGATAGCTATTTTTGGGACTCCAGATGTATCAAGTAATTTCAATTCTATTCGAAAAGAAATCATTACCTCACTGCTGGCTAGACGCCGTTTACCTTTACATTGGAAGTCTCCCAACCCTCCATTTGTTGCACAGTGGCTGCAGGATACAGTCTCCTTTTTAAAACTTGTAAAAAAAATCAAATACACTCTAAGAGGAACCACTGACAAGTTCTTTCACAAATGGCAACCCTTTCTTTCAAATGTTAGAGATCTGCAGACTCTGCCGGACTGAAAGGTGTCGTATTTTCTTTCATCATTGCTGTATTACCACATTTGTGTGTGTTAATTTCTCCTGCTGAGCTGGGCTGGGGAGGAAGGGGTTATTTTTCTTTTTGAGTTCTGGGACTGGTATATTTATTTATGGACCTCTACAGGTATATAATTATGCACATGTATGCCACTTGTTTCTCCTGTTAGGAGTGTCGTTTTCCCAGTCTCATTGTTGTTGTTTTTCTTTACTCCATTTAAATAAATAAAAAATTAAATGTAAACTTGTACGCAAATTACTATGTCATTGAATTTCGCTCAATAAACAGAACTGGCAAAAAACAAACAAAAATTTAATATAGAGCATTTGAAGCTATCCAGGGAGTTTCAGTTTTCGATGGCCCCAGTGGACAAAGCCGTAACTCTTATCTCTATGCTTAAACGAAAAAAGCATTACTCTTATTTTCCCCAAAAATTGAAAGCAAAGGTTGTTTCAAGTCTGTTTCTCGCTCCTACCCTGAAGAAGAAGTAACAGGCTTAATAAAAATAGTAAAAAATAATAACCGGTCTTGTTGCTGACGGGCTGGTTTGCTGCTTTAGGTCATGTAGAGGCACCATTATGAATTGCAGTCTGTTTTATTTATAGTCAAAAGAACCTGAGAGGAGCTTTAATGAACTTTGATTAATGGTCAGTTTGAATGACAACACATCTCAATGAGTGACAGCTGCTAGAGGCACAAACAAGCAACAGAGCACAGGAGGGCATGGGGCTGACAACAAACCTTTACATAAGAGGGGTAGAGTGTCCCTCTCACTTTTATTTACACACACACACACACACCACCTGTTACACGGGGCAAGTCCAATAACATGCTTTGCTAACTTAAGCGTGAGACCATGTAGCAACGCATAGAAACAAGAGAGAACAGACACATGAGGAAAGCAGGGAAAGGGGGGTAAAGAAGGGAGAGGACAAGGGAAAGGGAGGAGAAGACAGAAGGAGGGGGAGGAGGGTAATTCAAGGCCGTAGGTTTAGTTTACCTGTCGTGGCAGCCAGACGGCAGGAGAGCTGCTGCATAAGATCACACTGCCAGATAGAGGAGAGGGAAAGGGAAAGAGAGGGCTTTTTTATGTGTGTATGTGTATGCATGTGTGTGTGTGTAGGTAAAAAAAAAGTGTACAAGAGCACAAGAGAGTTGTCGGGTTAGATTGCCCAGTCTGATAGGTCTGCAGTTCCCATATGGGAGTAGGAAGGTAACAGGTAACACTAGAATAAGTGGTCCTCCTGGAATAAATAAAGGCTTCCCTTCAATGAAAAGAGGAAGGGGAATTTGGAGGCAATTGAAGCGTTTGTAGGCTGAACTGAGCTGCTGAGCTGGCCTCAAGCATTAAAGGGAGAATGACAATAACATTAGTTTTCTCTGAATTGAGCAGCAAAAAAATTCTGGTCATCCAGGTCTTCATGTCTTTAAGGGATGCTTTGTGTTTTCTTGCTTCATTGATAAATAATACCGAGTGTCATCTGCATAAAAGAGAAAACTTTCACATGCGTGTTTCCTCATGATACTTCCTAGAGGAAGCATAAATAAAGTGAAAGAATCAGTTTAAGCACTGAACCTTGCTGAACTCCCTCACTGACCCTGGTGTGCACAGAGGACTTTTCATTATCATGTACCAACTGAGATCGATCCGACAAATATGTTTTAAACTGAGCTAAAGCTGTCCCTGTAATGCTAATTGATTGCTCTGGTCTCTGTCAGAGGATGTGATGGTCAATCGGATCGAATGCAGCGCTAGGATCAAACATGCACAGAAAGGAGACCACTGTCTGAAGCCATCCGTAGGACATTAGTTACTTTCAGCAGTCCCAGTGCTGTGGTGGACGCTAAACCACAACTGAAAATCCTCAAGTAAACTGCTGATATGAAAAGTCCCAGAGCTGATTGGACTCTACTTTCCCCAGGATTGTAAAGGCAGCTGTAATTTTTTGTCACAGGTTCCAGTTCTTTTATTCTTACATTCCTGATCAAAGTTATTGTGCTGTAAGAAATAGTTTCACTTCTTGACTTCTTTATGTTTGACATTCAGGGTCAGGGCTGCTAGAAGAAAAACTGAACCCTGATTATTTTCTTTGCAGTTTTGAGTTAAGTAAATACTTTTTTTTTTAGGAGACAGTCATTTCAGACTTCATTCCACATCCCCTTAAAGAAAAAGGTGTTCTCTCAGAACCCAAACATTTTCTTAGAGGAATCCATTCTCATCCATCACAAATCGAATAGAGCCACAACATGTGTTCTAGATACTCGCAGTTTCTCTTTAGAGCACGGTCAAAGTTTTTTGCTCTTCATGTCGGGGCCAAAGCTGACAAAGTTAACGCTTGAGGCTTGCAGCTAAATAAATAAAAGGCTACAGTGGGCACATACTTGAACTATGAAATGTGGATAATGACTACTAAAGAAAGGAGGTTGTAATGTTTTATGCAGGATTACTGATGTAAATCCTGATTAAACCTGAAAGAGAGACTGAGAGGAAAATACAACTTTAGACTGATTTAGTTCAGGCAGAACACAGAGGGAATGGAATTTCACAGACTTCAATCAAAGTCTTTGAAATCTCCAAACACAAATATAAATCTAAATTTTGATTTAGTAAAAATGCCTCTGCACTTTTTTCATCATTATTATCATGACCATAAAGTTTTCTTTTAGGCAGTTATGGCCATGAAAGCACAAGTGCCAATTTGCAATGTGTCTTCTTCTTTGGTTCATGACATCACTATCAGCTTCTCTGTGTTTAGTGTTATATACAAAATCACACATGTCCTGAATTAAGAAGGTAAACATGATTTTGAAAATAGCCTTTACATGCCAGGTATTATTTACATACTTAACATTTTCATTGAAAGAAATTAAGCATCTTGAACCTACCTCAGACGCACTTTTCCTTAGAAAGGCCTCATATAACTGCAGCCATAGTTATATGTAGCTGGTAGTTGTAATTGCTTGATTACAGCTGTGACATTTACACAAATAATTGGTCAACATTTGATTCTAACATCAGTACTTATTTTGTTAACAAATATCTGCCAATAAATGAAGATTTCATTTGCAAAAACAGATAACTCCGTGCTTAAACATTTTCAAAAACATATTTTTTTATATAGATTCCTAATAATATTGCATTTTCAAGATATATAGTAAAGTAGTAAAGTCATTTTGACTTAGTCAAAGTCACCCAACCTCAATTGATTGATCATACCAAAAGCTAGTATTAGAAAAAATGTGTTTTTTGAAAAATGTTTTAATTTTTCAAAATGAGTTAACTGTTTTTGCAAATTAACTCTTCAAATATTCATGAGATGAGCTAAAAATACTTCATTGTTAATATCAACTTAAAAAAATGAAGTTTGTTTTCTATAAGGAAACAAGTCATTGAAATGCATATTTTCCCACACCGTGCATCTAATCTGTTGTTTACCATATAAGCAATCCATTCCTGTCAATGGTTGAATTTGTTGAAGCGCAGTCTGAAATTTGTCACTTATGTGCATGAGGGCTGTGTGAACATATCCCTTCTTCCTGCATGCATCTTTTTCATTTTCAATATTTTTTTTTTTTCCCAAAATGTCTGTCAGTGACAAAACCACAGCTACTGTGTTGACATCAGTTTAATCTTTGCTGTTTCTTTGTGCTGTTAACTTTATGTCAAAGCCTTTGTTATCTTAATGTTAGAGAGCATATTTAAGAATACGTTCCACAGTTTTGATCAACTCTAAATCAATCCTTTTTCACACAGGGTCAGGAGGGTTTGAATAACTTTTTTCCCTTAAAAAATAAAATCATCATTTAAAAACTGCAGTTAATGTTTACTCAGGTTAGCTTTGTCTAATATTACATTTTTCGATGATCTGAATTATTTAAGTGTGAAAAATGTTCAAAAATATTAGAAGTCAGGAAGGGCGCAAATACTTTTTCACAGCACTGTATGTCTTATACTGTAAATTAAAGGTCAAGGACAATCCACTTCATATTGCATCATATCGATATTCTAACTCAAGCCATGTTGATAAATTCTTTATTAAAAAATAACCGAGTGTTACTCCGGTTTTACAAATAATAATCATTAGAGTTTCCATTCTGTTTTTGTAATCGTCCCGTCCTTCACATATTTATAGAGTTAACACATTTACGTTTATTTTGTTCTTTCTCTCTCAGCCTGATATTTATATTCAGTTGAGTTGAACAAAACATCAACAGAATCACAGACCTGCTTGTAAACCTGAGAAAGCAGTGTGTTTACTATCAACTATCACCGTGATTGTACAACTGCATGCTTTCATACAAAGACACTGGGACGCATTAAGTAGCAGGCCATAAAGTGCATGCTGAGAACAGCGGGAAATATACAATGGAGAGGAAAAGGGTGTTGCTTGGAGGGAATTATGTGGGATTTTAGTGTGACAAAACAGCAGGCAATCAACAATCCAAGAAAATGTAGACAGGAAGGGTGTAATGCAGGAGGACAAAGTATGTTGAGTTGCCTGGGCTCTTAAAGACAGACAGGGAGGGATTTACGAAAAGTCCTCAACAACCAACCTGCTGTGTTTCTTCTCTGACAGACTGGGTTGGTCTTTGCCTCGACCTTTGACCCCTCAACTCACACCCTGGAACTTAAATGTAAAGGTTTTATTGTCAAGCTTAATTAAAAGTGTTTTTCTCAAAAGTAGCTTTGTGTCATCCAGAAAAGTATCCATGGCAAGAAATTTTAAAGGCATTTATAATATTATCCTTCAAACCTCCAGTCCTAAAAGGTCCATACAAGGACAGCAGAGCATCCAGATATTTACTAAACTTGTACATCGCGCACCTGTTCCTTTGCGACATTGGCTTACATGTCACCTCAGGGTGAGTAATGCTGGCCATCTGGGGTCTGTTGAAGGTGTGGCTGTGTGGGGACGTCACCCTGAGGGAAATTTGGCAGTGTGAGGGGCAGTCATTGTGTTGAAGCTCTTTTTAAAGGTTCATAATTGGTGTTACGATATATAGGTCAACATTTATATCACCAAGGAAAAAAGTACAAAGAAAAACAGAGTGAATCCTATGGAAGGGTATTGCATTCACTTAAGAAAACAAAAATAACAGCTATTCTGAATTAAGGAAAGGATTTTCTTAAAACTACAAGAAATGTTTTGATTAAAAAAAGTATTTTAAGCATTTGCCCGGTTGTCTCTTTGGTCCCCATATAGCCAGCCTGAGTATATTTCAAATGCATCATCATATATCAGCTAAGCTGATCCCCTAACGCCTCAAACCAAACCTTAAAAAATACTGGACTATTATACATTTCTGCTGTGGCCCTAATGAGAGCTTCCATTGAGGTTATTGGTGCTTTCGTATGGGGACCTGTTCTGTGTTCGCAAGAAGAGACCATAGGAGAGCCCCCTCTTATTGCATTAATGAAATTGTAAGTCAGATTTTCAGAAAGCATTGAGTTCACTAGTTGTGACGAGAATGATGATGCTTTCAGGAATGGTGGAGCCCAAGGAATCCAGTTTCAGTTTTTCATTATCAGGTAATTGACAGGGTCTGTAGCATAGACTGTAAATAAAAATGGACAGCGTTGCTTCGCCTCTTCCCGTTGTACAGTTCTGAAGCCAAAAAATCCCGCTCCTGTGTGCCGCTATTGTGCAGCCAGAGCCTGCGAAGCCACTGTAACAAGCTCCGCCCTACAGCGTAGCATCACAAGACGCTGTGTGTCCTTTGAAGTTTCACTCTACGGCGGCTGTGAATCAAAGGAAACCCGGAAGTAAAACCCTGTTTTTTAAACTCTAATAACTAACCAAAAAGAAACTTTTCAGGAAAAAGAGGCCTTGAACACAAAACAGTCAAATACTAACTACATATCACCACAGCATACGGATGTGAGAAACATTCGTACAACGTGTATTTATTTTTTAAAGTTTGACTGCGGGGACTACGGATTTTTTTACCTGTACTGCAGCCAGCCACCAGGGGGCAGACACACTGCTCAAAGCCTCACCACCAGGGCCGCGTCCGGCATGCTTGGTCTGTAGTTAAAGACAACTAATGTTAGCGAGATCACAGCCTTTACAACGTTATTTGACTAAAATTAGCCATGTACAGTACCAAAGGGAGTTATGGCAAGTGTTAATCCAGATTGTTAATTTTGTTGCCTTGCCCTTTAATTGTCCTCTGGCATTTGTTCACAAAGAAAATGTAATAATTTTAGAATTTCCACATAAAAAGAAGGAGGATGGTTGATCTTTTGGCGTAAGTGATGCAACAGTGTTCCTATTCAGTTACCACATGACCACTAAGCCCTTCATGCACGTTTTGTTTTTAAAACTCACACAAACGAGCCGACTGTAAGGCAAAAAGCTAAGCCATTGTGATGGCTTATGTCCTAAAATCTGCTGAACATTTGGATTTCCCAGAATAGGCCTATCTCGTTTGACTGCTTTTTGAAACTTTGACGGGAGAGACTCTTAGCAAATTTTTCATATATATAATTAAATCTACTTAGCTTCCTGAGATGTTTATGATGCCTTTGCCAGCAAAGCAGTCACAGAGTGGTATACATATCTAAGGTGGTTAAGTTAGGGAAAAAAATGCAAGACTGGACTGCGGTGTGAGGACAGCATCCTGTAGGACGACCACAATCACAATATGACTGATGTATATCCAACACTTAACAGCAGGGAGACAGGTGGCAGACGCCTTAAATCAAGGGGCAGTTGTGCTCTGATGAAGCTGGAGCTGAACCTGTGCATGTTTGAGATAAAGGAGTAATTTGATACAGCATAGAAAGAGAGACTCTTTACCCTGAACATGGACCTGAAGGAGAAAGAGAGAGAGAATCGAACAGGCTTTTATTGTTGACTTTTCGTCTCCTGTTCTCACAGCAGTACTGGGTTTACTACACCTGCTGGAGGGTCAGAGAGAGCAGGAAGTTTCCTCTCAGGGTATAGGAGCGGTCACAGGGTTGTAGCCAACGCCCAGATTGTATTATTGCTGATTTCTTATTATACTTTGAGTTGAGCCGTCAAAACAGCTGAAAAATTAATCCACAAGGTAATTGCTTTTTGTTGTAGGTGTTTGAGGCTGTGGTGTTCAGGCTTCCAAGTTTTTGGGAGCTGAACCACTCAAAAAAAAACAATATTTTTTTATGTGACTCACTGTATGTGAGGGAGTCCATGGCTAAGAGTACAGATATGAAATAAAAAATGTTTCAAAATAAAATGCAAACAGAACAACTGTAATAGATATGACAAGTATAACTCAACAGAATTAATATAACCTCTCCTTACTGAACATGTTTTGACTTCCAGTAAGTGATTTGGACTTTTGTAACTGAGCAGATCTTAAAATAGTATCTGTTGTTATGTTAGTGTGTTTTGTTTTATATTTTGCAAAGTGACAGGTATCTTACTTGGAATCTGTGTAATTAATTGCTACCTGTCAGCGTCCTGATGCCTACAAATCATAACATACGTCATTGAGTTGTCATTCCTTCCATACCATAAATGTGACCTCAGTAATATGTTCGCACGATGCAACTCATACACTGTGGTTGAGGAGTTATTCTTCAACAGTAGAATACCAAAACTTGGGGGCGTTTGTTTGGCTTAGTGGTTAGCTGTGTGCCCCATGTACTGAGGCTGGCAGGCTCAGTTCCAATGTGACACTACCCCATCTCTCTTCTGGTTTCCTGCTCTGTCTATCTGTCCTGTCCTCTCTGAATAAAGAAATTAAAGCCAAAAAATTCTGAAACTCTTTAAAAAAAAATAATCCCAAACTGAAAGAGCAATTCGAAATGATTTGCCTGGTGTTTTTTTTTTTTGTTTTTTTAATCTCCAATCTGTTCTACTTTTATTGCAAAAATATTTAAATTCAGATTGCACTTTCATCATCACCAGTTGATCTCTGGTAAGAATAAAAGACTGCCATCAACGGAGCTGTATATTCAGGGATAACTATTGTGGTGAAATTTAAGTGTCATCAGCATAATATTCACAAAGCTAATGTTAGTTCACATAGACTGCATACGTTTCCCATGACTAAGCAGATTTTAAAATGACATAACAGTAAAGTCACATCCAGGGAATCCAGTACAAATATTTCCCAGCCAGGATACTGTTCATAAAAGCTAGTTATCCAGTTAGGTAGCTAGCACTCCTTACAACTTTGGTGCCTGTGAGGAGATTTTGATTGGTTATGAGACTTCAGGAGTGATGCCTCTTTATGAGCCCCTGAGGTTCCAAAAACTGCACACAAAATAATTATCTTGTGCACACAATTTTTGAAGTGTTTCCAGCTACCAAGATTATTAGCTTGTGCGCACAAGATAATTACTTGTCCTCACGAGATAATAGTAGGACACATTATTTCCTTGTGCACACAATATAAGAAATATATTTTAAAATTGATCTTATATAGTAAATGGTAAATGGACTTGTATAGCACTTTTCTAGTCTTTTTGACCACTCAAAGCACTTATATACTACTCATCACATTCACCCATTCACACCACATTCACTCACTATATCTATATTTCATTAAAAAATTAACAATTTCTCCCAGGTATGAATAATAAAAGTGAATGTAATTTAATACCAGTAACTGCTGTGAGGGGGTAGGTGTCAAATGTGACAATTTACAGCTCCCAGAAGAAAAAAACTTGGATTTTAATTAATAAATAAGTAAATAATCCTAGTCGGTGATCAGTGGTGGACAAAGTACACAGCTTCATTACTGAAGTCAAAGTCTAGATACTCCAGGTCAAATATTACTCCAATACAAGTTAAAGCTGTTCAGTCAGATTATTACTTGAGTTAAAGTACTGAAGTAATTGCTTTTAGAAATACTGAAGTATTCAAAGTACTTCTTAAAATATCTTAACACATTATATTTTCACAATACATGAGTGCAGACAAGAATACGTAGAAGTACATTCTGTTACATTCTGTTTATTTAGAAACGATTACTTGAAATCTCCAAAAACTATACCATGGAATAAAAACAGACACTAAGTTAATCCAAGCACAGACACCTTAGTTTGAAATGTTCATCTGGAATGAAACAAATGTTATGTAGCTCCACACGCTTTCTCAGGTTGGACTGTGAATGTTTGGA
This sequence comes from Notolabrus celidotus, assembly GCF_009762535.1. Lineage (NCBI taxonomy): Eukaryota > Metazoa > Chordata > Actinopteri > Labriformes > Labridae > Notolabrus > Notolabrus celidotus. The sequence continues at coordinate 25,065,092 of NC_048292.1, forward strand.
TGTTTGAACAGAGTGGGAAACAGGGAGAACATTTCAAACGATACGTATCATTCATCATTTCAAAAGCCTCTAAGACGGGCTGAAGATATGACCATGGGGGCTCAGGTGGAGAATTATAGCCATCATTACCACCATGAACTGCCTGATCTGAGTGAAATCTGCTCTGTGTTTGCTCCACGTCAACCATGGAGACACACGATGTACAGGTACGACTAAACCACTGAGACAAACAGAACTACACAAACACAGTTTACTGTCTTAGGATCAGATTTCAGGAAAGAGAAGGAAATTCATGATCTGACTTCAAAGCTAAAGTAGAGAGTAACTAGAGCATTGATAGAAATGCAGTGGAGTCAAAGTAATAAGTTTCCTCAAAAAATAATACTCAAGTAAAGAACAGATACTCCAAAACATGTACTTAAGTACAGTACTCAAGTATATTTTCTTTGTTACTGTCCACCACTGTCAGTGATATATATCATTGTTAAAAGACCTCAAGATGGGTGCGCTGGTTTGGCTCAGTGGTAAAATCCCCCTCTCTCTAAACTCTGTCCTGTCCTACTATTTCAATGAAGGCATAAAAACCAAAAACTAAGCCAAAAAAATCAGGAGGTGAATCTTTGTCTTAGAACACATGACTTACACGTGTACAAGACAGAATCGGCATATAAGGTACTGTTTTTTCCAGCAAAGTTCCTCACAGACGCTTTCAAAAGGACTTATTGAAAGGAAGCTTTACAACTTCTAATTGAAGAAAAATTCAAATGTAACTAAATTCATTGAGATAATAAAGTAGAACTGATTCAGAAATGTCATAGCTCTTGTTTAATTATAAGGTACTGCACATAGTGTGCGTATGTGTGTGCCTGTGCATGTTCTGAAAGTTCTTGGCACTTTAATTAGACGGTTGATATCTAAATAAAAGTCACATCCTGTTCCCTTGATTCAGGTTGTTTAACTTTAAGTGCAGCTGTTAGTGTTGGCAAACCCTCACTTGAAACGTTAACTCTGCAAAACACGAGGCAATAGCGCTGGCATTCGCATCCTACTTTCTGTAATATGCAACCAGTTTCTCTGAATTTCTGGAAGCACAATACATACCCTACAAAACTGTTCAAAGCAAGCCTTAGCTTGAATTCCCATGGATCCTAGACAGAGATGATACATGCTTCAATAAAACGTGATGTAACAATATTTTTAGCCCTAAATAAAAAATGTACAACGTTTTGTCTTAAAGTAAAATCATTGGTTAAACAAATGTCTGTTATGTGTGGTAGCACAGATAGTAGTCAGAAGCAGTTTACACAGCAGTCACTCATTTTTTAAATTTTGTTGCACTCATATTTACGTTGGCAGTGAATCAATCATTACCATACCTGAGAATGTGAGAGTATGAGGCATTCCTTTAACACATAATACACCTGGTGACTAAGTTAACAGGCATCTCCTCTATGCTTTCACTGAACCAGAATGTTTCTTTTGCGGCTTTTTATCTGTCATTTTGTGTTCTTTGCTCTGTTTTGGCTGGAGATAATCTGTGGAGCTTTTTCAGGAGCACTTTGACTGAGTTTATTTTCTTTGCATCGCTCTCGGAGCATCCAGTGCCTCAGGCAGCTGTCGACTTTGAAGGCACAGAGACCTCCCATTGTTTTGTTGTTTCAATGCCACTGAGAGTAGCTGCATGAACTTAAACATTTAGTGGTGTCAATCCAGTCGTGTTTACCTTAGCGGAGGGTTTTTTAATGTCACATTATTAGATAACTTCCCAAGCATTATTTGCTCAGTGAGTTTTATCAAGCACCGCCCTTCTTCTCACACTGTCTCACCTGGGTGTGGACAGCACATAAGGAACGTTAATGTGTCTTATGTAAAAACCTCCACAACTGTCCATACTGGTTCCATTCAAAAGAATAACGTCAAGACCAATCCTGAATAAGCCAAATAATCTCTATCAATAAGAAGTGGCAAGCTGCAGGTGTGAAACCTTAGGAATTTGCCACTGTTGACATCTACATATGCAGCCTACAGGCTTTAAAAGGTGTCACGTCTTAGTGAATCAACCCTAATTTATCAGGAACAGAACATTTTTTAAAAAACAGCGTAGAATTTATCCATTTATATGAATTCTGTTGAAACAATTAAGTTGAGAAGCACCATCAATTATTTTAGCGCCACAGTTGTTGATTTATACCTGTCAACATGAGTCATGATTATTATTCTGTGTTGTCAGCCACAGACAGACGTGCAATAAAAGGCCAGTAACACCAGTCTGTCTTCTGGCTTTGTCCAACCTGCTGCAGAAGACACTCTGTAGGTCATATATTGTTTTAGCACCACAAACCAAATAATAGTGCCTAGATGACCACAGTGAATCTGTGCAGTGATTCTGGAGAAATCATACATCCGAGTGGCAAAGCTACCAATCAGAGAGGTAGAGCTGTATACCTTGCCAATGCTAACCTAATTGTTAACAGTCTTAGCTCACCGTCAATTTAACACTAATTTGAATAACATTAACAGAGTTCAAATGCTAAGCCAGAGCTGCTCTGTTCTTCACAATACAACCATATCTAAATCCAAATCTGAAGAACTGAAACCCTTCCCTGCTGTTTTTTGTTAATCGTCATCGTCAAGATATATGAGCATTTCCTCACGTTTCTGATCCCTGATTCCCCTGTGCCATTGCAAAGAATGCAAGTGAAGGTGACCTTTACCTTCAAGGTATTGTAAACACAGATTTGACCAATTGAAAAGTGATTTGACCAATTGAAAAGTGGCTATCGAAGAGGTATGAAGGGAAAACTGTGCGGCTTCAACTGGGTTATTTACATTCAGAACACAAAGATAACATCCAGTCCTATCTTACAGACAGGACTCAGTCTAATCCACCATGAGCAGAGCACTTTGCAGCACTTAGAAAGTCACAGCGGCAAGGACAAACTTCCTTTAACAGGCAGAAACCTCCAGCAGGACCAGACTCATGTTAGACACACATCTACCTTGACCGAGTTGGGGTTGGAAAGAGGGATAGAGGTAGATGCAGAAAGAGAGAGATTGACAGAGACAAGTTACAATGACAACATCAACAGGTCAGGTCCTAAACAGCCCTGGCCTGACCTAGGAGACATGGACTACACTAGACCTCAGGAGGTGGGCTGTGGTATCTGACACCAAAACCTTTGCAGCAGATCCTTAAAGTTCTGCAGGTTTCAAAGTGAGGCCTCCATGGATGGGATTTTGTTGTCCATTCAATGTACTTTGTAGGTCGCCCTGATGCTGTATTGAGATTTGGGAAATTTGGAGACCAAGTCAATTCTGTTGTGTCTCTCAGACCACCTTCTTCCACTGCTCAGTGATACAGTTCTGATGCTCACGTGCCCATTGTAGGCACTGTGGTAGACAGGGGGTCAGCATGACTGGTCTAGGACTTCACAACCCTTAATGTATTATGTTCTGACACCTTTTATCAGAACCAGCATTATCTTTTCCATCAATTTGAGCTCTAATAGCTAAATAAGGCCACTTTCTGTACACAACAGTCCCTATTATGAGTTCCTATCTATTTATCAACAAAGTGACTCTAATATTTGACTCCTGCCAGGACTTTATGATAGGATATCTTTGACCTTCCACCTACAACAACAGGGGAACCCTCTGGAGTGTCACTGTTTTAAATAACCAACAGATTAGAGGGAAGATTTAATCAACTGATACATACCTGAATGTCCTTTATTCACTTAAAAGGTAAAAAGAGGGGAGCAAAAGGTGATGGGATGGATGCTGAGATAGAAACGTAGAGCCAAGAGGATGAATGGAGAAAAGAGTGATTGACCTTGAGCTCAGCCATACACACACACACACACACACACACACACACACACACACACACACACACACAAACACACACACACACCTACACACACACACGTACGGCTGCAACACAGGTCCTTATCAGTGATTAGAGGATATGAGGCATTGTGCATTAAATTGCGTCATCATTCAATCTCCTCTCCCTCTCTTTTAATCAGGGTCAAAACACAGCTGACATTCTGTCTGCTTCCTAAATGACCCAGATGCACTTAACAGCAACACTGTATAATAAGTGTGTGTATGTGTGTGTCGTTTGTGTGTTGTCCTGCTGGACAAATCAGTCACCTCTTTGTTCTGAACTCCTCTATGACTCTAAACTGACCTCTACATCCATAAAACCTAATCCTCTCTCTCAGGCTTGTGAAACTGAGCATGCATGAAACAAATGTGAATAATATCTGAAGAACATTGCTCGAGAACAAAAAAATACAAATTTCACAACTTGACATTTACAATGCAGATGGTTTATTCGATAAACAGATCTTATAAAAGCATGGTCATGGTCTCAGTGACCCGACCCGATCAAGCCAGGCTTCCAGTTAAATCAGCCATGCCTCTAATGGTGCCTGATTATGCATCACCCTTGACCTCAATATACAGATCAGTTATCAATCTTTATTTATATAGCACCAAACACAACAAATGTTATCTGAAGACTCTTTACAAACAGAGCAGGTCTAGACTGTACTCTATGTTCTATTATGAACAAAACCCAACATCAAGACAGGATCAGATCCAGTTCCATCTTACAGACAGGACTCAGTCTGATCTCATCTTAATCCACCATGAGCAGAGCACTGTGCAGCAATTAGCAAGTTACAGTGGCAAGGACAAACTTCCTTTAACAGGCAGAAACCTCCAGCAGGACCAAACTCATGTTAGACACACATCTGCTGAGACCGTGTTGGAGAGAGGGATAGAGGGAGATGAAGAGAGAGAGAGAGATGATAGTGGTGAGACGGATAGTAGTTGTAGCAGCTGGACTCTGGCTCGTCCACAGCAGCAGACCCTTTTCTAGAGTGAGACAAGGGAGCTCAGGGACTCCAGAAAGGTCTATGGTTAGTAACTTTAATGGAATAGTGAGTGTTTAAGTAAGTGATGAGGATGAGAGGAGAGAGGGGTGATCCCAGTGTGTCAGTTGCTCTGGCAGTCTAACCCCAAATTTATACAGGATGCGCCCCATTGCGTTACGGCTGCGCAGCTTGTTTGCTCCGTCCAACGGCGAGTGGTTAGCATGATTAGAAACTGAGAGGCTGCAGATCCTCCAAAGTCTGAATTTGTGATGGTTTTTGCAAATTAATTTAAAACTTTGCTTGAAAAATAAAAACAAATATTGTAAACAGCTAAAATACTCTAATGTGAGACCTTTAATGTGCTCTCAAAATGTTTATTTCAATGTGAACTCTAATTAGGATTTTTTTGGCTTTTGGAGCCTCTAGTGGACACTTGAGGAACCACAGCAGTGTCTTCTTCTGACAACACCAGAGATTAGTGCTTGCTAATGACTAACATGATGAGCTGCAGTGTGAAGACTCAATACTATAATAAAGACAAGTTGTTTGTTTCAACTCCCCTAAAGTGACAAGGAAAAAAGAACATTTGAAAGTGTAAATTCTTGTGAATAAGATCAAAGGGGATGTATTGCAGATGTTTCCTGAAGAATGCTCTCTGAATTAAAGTCAGGTGTGAAACAGGATGTTTCTATTGTGTCTAAACATGAACATTCACGATTCCTCTGGAATAAGTCAAATGGGAAACAGTTCTAAGTCTGTCCCTCCTCCTCTGGTTGGACTGCAAAAAGCCTTGAGACAAGATCTCTTTATTAACCCGAGAGTGCACAAGGGGAGATAACTGGAAAAAGTACACACCTACAACAGACAAAGCAGGTACAGCAAAACTCTGACATTCATACGATACTTTCTAACATTCCTCCACATACTGAACAAACAGACCTTCCTCCACTTAGACGTACACTTGACACACTTGTATGTCTCTGTCCTGTTAAGAACAGTGTGCAACTGCTCATTCAAGTTAAATGTTATCTTGCCCTCTCCATCTGTAAACCTGAAAAAGCATAGCATTACTTTGGTGGGGCTGAACGCTCCGTCTGCTCTGTTGATGAGGCAGAAACACATAAAACCCTGATCCAGAGCAGATTACCTCAGGTGTACTTAACTGTTATTCTTATCATGGCATGTTGTTGGTTTTGTCCACCTCTCAGTGTACTGAAAGCCATAAAAAAAAACACCCTTTCAATAAATCAAGACCAGAAAATAACTGTCATAGTACTTTATGTCTGTGAAGTCACAGCTAATTGGAGTTACTCAAACAGGGAGGAGGAGGTAAATCCCCCAAAACAGAAACAATGTTGTTGACATTGGGCCTTCGACACAGCAACAACTCAAAACTAAGTGTTTCTGTCTTATTTCTGTGTTTTTAGGGTTTAATATAAACCAAAATCACCTGACAAGTCCAGATAAACATCTTATTTCAAGATATTGCAAGCCAAAAATGAGAACCGCATTACTTCTGGTGAGTAAAAATCTGTGTCAATGGGGAAAGAAAAATGCACTTGTCAAGTTTATTGAGTTTATTTTTTATTGTATCAAGAAACTTAACTCTAATTTAAAGAAATGAACAAATACACTTTTCCTTATTTCCCTGGCTTTTTCTTAAATTATTAGAAGCAATTCAGTTCTACATTTTGGCTTGAAGTATCTGGATGTAAGACATTTATCTGAACTGTCAGGTAAATGTGGCTTATATTAAGTCTAATAAAAATGTATTCAAACTAGAAATTAGGCAAAACCCTTACTCTATTTCAGTTTTTGCAGGGGAGCGTGACCAACCCATTTTCAAAATGTTAACTCCTGAGAGAAGGGAGAACCAGATATTACTACACTGCAAGAAGCTCAAACTGTTATGATTGTGTTTGTCTAATTCAAGTCAAAATATCTCATTACATTTAATATAAGCCACATAGGCCCACATGTCCAGATTAATATCTTGTTTCAAGATATCATAAACCAAAAGTAAAAAAAGAATGCATTTCTGAGAATAAAAATGTGAAGCATGAGGGATTTATTTTTCTTGTCTCACCCTGTTTGGATTCAACTTGGCATAACCACCCACTCATTACATATTATCCCAAACAAATACTAAACTGAATCATACTGTACTGTACAGATAAAATGAAGAATCTTAGAGATAAGTTTTGTCAGACTCTCAGGAATATGTAACATAGTAGCTAGTGTGATAGGTGTAAATAGCTGTTAACCTATTTTTTTTATTGATTTTATTTAACCTTTATTTAACCAGGTGAGTCATTAAGAACAAATTCTTATATCCAGTGACAGATGACAGTAATGACAGAAACAAACACAAGGTTAAAAAACTTCAAAGACAAGTTAAACATGACAGGACAGAACAGAACAGAGCAAGCAATGAACAGCGTCAGCAGGAGTCCAGGATTAAAAAGGATTAAAAGCAGGTGCAGGTGTGTTTAAGAGTGTCCATAAGAGAGTCCCTGAAGGCTGGTTTTGAGATGTAGTGGACAAGTTTTAAAGTTTTCTGTAAACTGTTCCGGTCTGTGGGCACAGCAGACTGAAATGATGACTGACCGATGACTGAATGTGTTTTGGGGATTGTCAGCAGGATTAGGTTGGCTGAACGTGTGTTATAAGTGGCAGGTGCAGATTGTAACAGGCAACATAGATAGGGAGGTAACAGTCCAAGGTGTATGTGCCAGTGTATTTCACGGCGGGTGTGTAAGGATGGCCAGTTTACAGGGGAGTATAAAGTGTAGTGGTGAGTTCTGAAACTGGCATTTGTGGTGAAACATATGGCAGAGTGATAGAGAGAGAGTAGATTTGGAGGCAGAATGGTAGATGGTGTCACCGCAATCCAACATGGGAAGAACTGTCATTTTAACCAGGGTGAGTCTAGCAGAGAGAGTGAAAGAAGAGCCCATTCTGTAGGGTAGGTAACTAACTAGACCTGCTATAACTGTAGCAGAGTAAGATTTATTGAATGAGAAAGCAGGACATTTACAGCAAAGGTAACATTTTAAAAGTTTGGAGACATTTTTTTTCATATCCAATGCAGGGCTAAGGAGCCACTGTCGTTTTAGCAAAATAAAGGCCTTGGTTTGAATTTTAGCAAAATGATTTGTTTTTTCCTTTTAAGGTCTCACAGGACACTCAATCAATCAATAAATCAACTTTATCAACTTTATTCATATAGCACCAAATAACAACACATTTTATCCTAAGACACTTTACAGACATCTGGCTCAGCCATGTTGGGGTTGGAAAGAGGCATAGAGGGAGATTAAGGGAGAGAGATGTAGAGGTCAAGAATCTCTCCTAACCTAAAAAAAAATACAGTCATTAGTTCAATTTCTGTTAATGAACATCTACACTTTGCAGTGAGCTGGATTTGAAGTTCAGAAGACATTTTAAGGTATGGTTTCAGTGCCTAAATGTTGCTTTAACCAGCCATTTGAAAAGAAAGCATATTGTTCTGGTGTAGCTATTTGCATTTTACGGCCCAGTTAAATTTTATATCTGCATTATATCATATTTTATGGCTCTACCCGAGCTATCGTTGGCTGCTGTGTGGTATTTCCTCTAGCTGTTTTCATGCAGGAGTCTGCTTTACAGATGCAGCCAGCGTAGAAATCACAGTAACCTGGTCCAGACCCAGAAGTTAATGAGTTGCTCATTTGTTTTCTACATTGGGTTTAATTCCAACAATCCATTATACTGAAAATGTACAATAACTTAAATCTGAAGTTAGACATTAAACAGAGCTGTGTGATAACTGCGTGTTTGAGGGCCGTTGTGTGTTCATGGTCATAAAAAGGTGTGGGTTATAACACTAGGAAAAACTGCCCACATGGGGGATAAAGTGGAGTCAATGAACAAGTACATATAGAAGCTTCCATCCACAGTCAACATTTTATTATGCTTCATTACTTCTGGCAGAGAAAGGATATGAAAGAAAAAAACTGAGTTTGTACAGAAATCTGACGGGACAGGAGAGACAAGAACTGGTAGTACCATCTCGATCCCAAAGCAAGGGGTTGTTTTATGTTAGACACCTTTAATGAGCTCACCACATTACCTAGTTGAACATTTTGCAGCACTTTAAAGCTGCTCTCAGCTGTAAGCTGTTGCACATCAGCAAAAATGTGTAGCATTATGTCTCAAGCATCTTGGTGTTGAGTTCAACCTTTTTCTGTTAACTGGTTTCAGACTAAATCTAGAAGCCTGCTGTAGTTTAATGTTTGTATTAAGATGACAAATATGACAACCAAGCAGTTTTAAAGTTATGGCCAAAGCTTTATCAGTTAAATTGAAATTCAGATCAAGAAAAAATAATAATTGTCCTTTTAAGCTTCTGTGTGAAACTTTTTGTTTGTATTGATTTTGTCAACCCCTGTAGAAAAAGTGGTCTATTTTATTACTCTTTTCGTAGTGTGCAAAAACAAATGGCTGGCAAAGTGCAGCGCTGAAACATTTCTACATTTAGAGTAGTACACCCCCAGTAATTATTCCTTAAAATACAAAGTTGTGTCTTGGAAAGCTTCCATCTTCATCCAAATTTTTTTAAACTACTGTTTTGATAGGCTTTGAGATCACTGAGGTCCATGGGTATCAACTTGTGGTAATCGAGAATCATGATGGGCTCCATTTTTAACGGGTCACACATATGTAAATCAAAATTTAGTTTAGAAATTTGCTATGAGGGAATTTCAAATGGTCAAAAAATGACCTCTGACTTTACTGTGAGGGCATAAAATATAAACAGTAAGGATAAAGGATTTGGGCTGGGTCCTGAGGCTTGACCACCTGAGAACCACTGATCTGTTTAATGTACTTTGAAAACTATATATTGTATTGTTCAGCTATCTGAAGGAGAATTAGTTTCCTTAGTTTCACAAATGCAGATCCAGAAATGTATTTTTTGTCACACTGACATTTGACATCACACATGATTCATAATGATATACTGCTTCTAAGTACAACCTTCATCAGAGGGCTTCATTTTCCATTCCGCTTTTCCTTTATGATTTCAATTGCATAGTATCGGTCATCATTTTTTCAGATGTAATCCATTCTCTTTGTCTTTTGTTAGTCTGGGTCATGAGCCGCACCATAAACTCTTTAAAGCATTCACAAGTGCTATAAAAATAAAGATCTTACTACAATTAGTCCGGAAAGCAGAACCCCTCCCTGCAGCAGTTCTTCTGTGTTTCTTCATGGCTGCTGTGTTAAGATGAGGGAGTGGTGCACGCTGTGAATGGGTCACAGTGATCCGTCATCTTGTCACACTTGACAGAACAATACTACCTGACTTACGCTTTAAGTATTAATAAACAAATTACTGCGCTGCTTTCCCCTCCAGATGAACAGGTTGGCTGCAGTCCCATGGAGCTACAATAGACAGTAATCTCAGTCTAACACACACTCACACCGGGTGAGATCAACTCTGCCCAGACAAAACCAATAACAGGAGGTCAAAACAGGGTCAGACTGCTTTATGATGCGTCTGCCACCTGGAAGTATTTTCTTTTACACCAAAATTAGATTATATTCCATAATCTATGCTGGGATTTACGTATCAGGAAGTTATTTCTGACTCTGTGCTGATGACCGGGTCATGTGCAGGTTAAAAACCCATTTCATTCCCTCGGTCTGAAAGTCTGTGCTTCACTGTTCAACACATGGAGGTCAACAGAGATCTGGTGTCATATTACTTTGAAAGCATCTTTTATTGAGAATCTTACAACCAAGAAACAAAGTGCACACACCTGTTCATGACTCAAGAACCCTATTGTGATTGTGTTGGCACTGCTGATGATTTCTGATGCCGCAAAGACTTCTCACATCTATATAAAGAAAGAGAGACTAGAATAAGACAAGACATCATCATTTAAAAATTTCACAATTTAAAGCAAAATATAGTATTTATAGAGTGTAGGACATGTTCAGGTGAAAAGAACTGCCCTCTGTTGCCAGAAAAATTTAGTTCAGGTGTGTGATGAGATTTAGTGCCAGGAGTCTGATGTACTCAAAATTAACACAGAAGATTCCCACTTTTCAGTCATTTGTGAGGCTGCATTTTGGGTAACCGGTAGAAACAATTATCAGTGACAGAGTGAAGGGCAAGACATGAACAATATCTTTTAACAGGAACTATAAAAAGTGCCCACATCACCCCCATTTAAGCTCATCTACACTGGCTGCCTGTTGATTTTAGGATTGATTTTAAGATTATTTTATTGACTTTTAAAGCACTACATGGACTTGAAACGTACTTTATTAATCCCCAGGGGATAATTCAATTTTTTCACTTGTGTTATTTTTCGGTCATGCTACACGCACAGTTTTTGGTGTATACTGTATATACATAGAATCATGCACACACACATGCAGTGGACATGCACTTTGGGAGAGATGTCAGAGTGAGGATACTGCCATCAACCAGTGCACCCCAAGCAGTTGGGGGTTCGGTGCCTTGCTCAAGGGCACCTCGACAGTGTCAAGGCAAGTGAACCAGCACCTCTCCTGCCACCAGTCCACTTGCCAAACTTTGTTCATACTGGGACTCCAACCGGCGACCCTTCGGTTCCCAAGCCAAGTCCCCATGGACTGAGCTTGCTCCTCATATATCTCTGAGTTTTATCCCCCTACAAACCTGGACGCAGTCTAAAATCCTCTGGCAGTGCTCTGTTAGCTGTTCCAAGGACCCGACTGAAAACTAAAGGGGGCAGGGCGTTTTCAGTCAGGGCTCACTCTTGAACTGCCTGTCAGAGGAGATCAGACTTGCAGAGTCAGTCCCGTGTTTTATGTCATTACTCAAGACACATTTTTACAGGAAAGCTTTTATTGTGTGATTTTTCTTTAATTTAAGCTCTAATCTTAAGGGTCTGTTTCATAAGTTTGTATGTAAGTTTTTATTTCATTTTATTTTTTATCGCTCCTTTCTGCATTGCACTTGTATTGAAAAGTGCTATATAAATAAAGTATCATTATCATTATTATTAATATGTAAGCACTATGAAAAAACAATGCTGTACACTGTGACTGACAGTTAACGTAATATGGAAGAGGCTACGTGCAGGGCAGTATAAGTGAAATCATATTTTGAATCAGCCTTTTGTTGGTTATACAGGTGCAGCTCAAGAAAATAAAAGATCATGAAAAAGCCAAAAAATTTCCACCAGTTTTCTAAGAAAGTCTGTGAGGATTTGTGGTGCCATGTCATCTGCTGGTGTTGGTCCACTGTGTTTTATAAAGTCCAAAGTCAACGCAGATGTGAGCTATGAGGAAGTGTGGGTGTGTTCTAATATCTGTGAAGGATTTTATCTCATGGTGCATTCTGTCAGCGCCACATGTAAATTGAGGAAGATCAAATCTTCATCTGTGAATGCTATTGTACTCACTGTCTTCCAAATCTTCCAAAATTTGTCAGAAGCATGAACTCTGGCCTGAGTGAACATTGACAAGCTCTATGATGGGCGCACCACTGCAAATCATTGTTAAGGAGCTCCAGGAGGGGGATCAATAGAAAAGTATAGATGGATTGCTGTTTCTGAGGCACCTGATCTGCAAAATATGCTCTCCATCATCTGCTTCATTCTGAGCATGCCAGCCTCAGCAGGGTTTGTGGAGGGAGTCTTTTCCAGGATGAGTAAAGAATGGATTCAGGTCTCATGAGATCATGAAAGGTGGACTGCTTCTCTCTGTGATCTTTGCTCCATTGTGTACAGAGTTCCATGCAGTGGATTTAAAAGAAGAGGCATTGCAAGTTTGAACAAAATAAGTGGAAAAAGAGAGATACATTTGTCAAACATCTAGATAAGTTAACGTAAAATTCAAATAAAAGCCTACCCCAAATAAAGGCAGGGTCTCTTTTAGTAAACAGTCATGGCTGTATGTTTTTACAAATAAGGGCTGGTCTCAATCGGAAGCCTGTAAACATTAACTGTTTTTTTTTTATCTGTTTTGGTTTGCTCTGAAGTCGACAGCCTAGCCTTCCCATGAGCTTCATAATCCTGCCTCCAGCTAGAGTGTCTTGAGGGAAACTCTATTAATCAATCAATCAATCAATCAATCAATCAATCTTTATTTGTATAGCACCAAATCACAACAAACGTTATCACAAGTCCAACACGTCCGTATTAGCTGGAGTCTGAAACGTATCAAGTCCATTAATGATAATACAATGAATATTCAACCATGTTCCTGTGTTGAACTCTCATCTGGCCACTCTATTTTATTTATGGATGGATGGATGGATGGATGGATGGATGGATGGATGGATGGATGGATGGATGGATATTTTATAGGCCAAATTACTGTTTTTCTGGGTGTAAATGGTTGTTTGCGATGTTGATTCCATACCACATTAGTTAGGATAGTCTCTATAAACTCTGTCACTAACAGCTAGGTACCTCTGTGGGTAAATCATCTGCTATATAAGGGATAATGTTTTGTGTCGGGGTCTTGTCTCACCCTGAGGGAGTTCTATTTCTGTTCTCTAGCTGTTGCTTAGCGCCGCTGGAGTGGCTGCTTGTTGCAGCAGCTCTCTCTTTGTTGTTCTTTTTTCATTTCTGTTTGGTTCTCTTTGTATTTGGAGCCTGTCATGTCTTGTGATGACTCATTTGTTGGCCATCGACACCAAACTGGCTACGTTTGCAGTGGTGTTTTTACTATTTTTGCTATTTTTGTTCCTGTCTGTGTCCGGAGATCCTGCGTGTATCCATAGTAACATTGTTTACACACGAGATCAGCTGTTAGCAGCCCGTAGCATGTTGATGATAAACGATGCTAGGCCCGTTGTTCCCTGCGAGCTGAGGAGAAGGAGGCAAGGACGACGTGCTGGTTCTGAGGTGCAAGCTAAGAAAAGACGACCTGTCCTTCCACCCAACGTTATGGGGAATGTAAGATCTATCTACGATAAGGTGGACGAGCTAACCCAGCATAGAGTGGTCTAGACCTCCTATGTTTGTAAAAGCTTCTTGAGATAACGTTTGTTGTGATTTGGCGCTATACAAATAAAGATTGATTGATTGATTGATGTCCCGTAACCACCTGCTAACCATACATTATCCCACTTATTACCCGACTACTAACGTAAGATACAGACATGTTGGCAAAAAACATTGATTTAAAGATTATTCTATTGATTTCTAGTTAATTTATGTTTACAGTTCTTTTAAAAATAGTCTAGATGAAGTATGTAAATATCCATGTTGTTTAGCCTGCCAAATTGGCATGCAAACTGAAAGTAACGTTTTAGCCACATTTTGTTCCAATATGATGCTAACGGAAACTAACGGTTTTACCTCACCTTATGGTCTATGGTGTCAACAAGCAGAAGCTAAATATGCCTGAACTCTTTTCCGTGGATTGATTAGACATGATGTATGATCAGTCTGCCTCTGCCTCATGTTAGTGAATGTTAATAACCATCATTAAGGTGGTTTTCAATGGGTTTTGACCAATTAGAATCAAGCTTACATAAGCGGAAGATCATTAAGAGAGCCAAGTAATAATGTGGTCTAAAATGATATTTGTAAAACACTGAAGTTCATATTTAACACAGAGGTATTTGGTATCTATTTTCTCATCTTGCTGCAATTAGCCGATGGAGCATTTTCTAAACTTATAACTGTAATCCTGAAGACAATTTGGAATGTGGGACACCAACTTGTAGGAGTTTTCCGTTTTATTCCAAGAGCTTTGACGGGTCATTGCTAAGTATGTAATTCTGGCTTCACTGATACAGGACTGCGTGCAGTCTGCAGTATGTTGGTTTTCCACTCATCTCAGGGATTCAAATGGTGATGATCTGACCTACCCCTGCTCCGTACAGACATTTTACCTTTAGTCCTGTGGTGAGGTTTTAACTAGGCCAACAATGAAGCTTAAATGATGAAAAACAGACATACTTTGGGCTCTGAGGTGCATCCATCAAAGGCTGACACTGGCATCTGTAACTTTTTCCACTATGTGTGCATTTTTTATTCTTATCTAAAGTATGGTTTCAAAATAAATTCACATTAGACTGCCATACAAGGAAATGTATGAGTGTTTGAAGAGTTGTAGTCCAAAGTATAATCTTTAATGTTAAAAAGAACAACATGCTTTTAGAAAAAGACAAATGGAAAGACATTAACAATAGAAACACAAACACAGGAAAGGCAATAATGGGTATAATCCCATCATTCTGTCAGACACAAGATATCAAATTGTTCATATTTTAAAAGTTATTTTTGAGCAGTAGGAAAACTAAATTAGGGGGTTATTAAGTACACACACAAACACAGATATCTTCAATGACTTCAAACACATTGAAAGAGCACACATGTCAAGGCTGAGCACTGAACCGTGTGATCCTTCTGTGTTATTGTGGCATTGGTTGCCTGACCCTCAGCATGCACTTGAATACATAAATATGAAACCAAAGGGATCCTTTTCACACCCTGACCTTTAAGATAGCTTTTGCTGTCAATCAAGATTCAGATTTCTCTCTCTCTTTTTGTTTCTCTCTGGCAAACACACACACGTGCACACACACAAACACAAGTACAGATGTTGGCAAATATCACAAACAGATTTTTTCAGAATCACTAAATTAAAGCAGACTCATCTAATCACTATCACATGCAGCTACACACACACACACACACACACACATGCACACACATACACCCACACCAAATTTCATAGAGAGGAAGAATTGTTTTATAGTCAGGGCTCGGAGTCATTCATGACTTGAAATAATGATCTGGAATGCATGTGTGTGTGTGTGTGTCTCAGTCTCATGTCGTTCCCCTGCAGGTGACTGTTCACCTTCCCTTACTTAATCCTAACCCTGACTCTGACCCTGACCTTTGACCACTCCAGGGCCGTGAGGCATGCTCAGTGTGTCATTGACCCTTGGCTCGTATTTCTGCTTTGTAATTACCTGCAGTGTTTAGTTGTGGGTGTGTTGCATGCCAGCATATGATTTTCACAGTTTTTATCCACCTGTTTCTTTTGGCTTGAAGATGTAGAGATGCATGATGTGTGTTTGTTTTAGCTTTTAATGCTGAAACACTGGTGAAATCCTAGGTCTTCCCCCTCAAATGACGTTGGGCCATCATTTGCTGAAATGGTTGTCAATGGTTGTGTCATGTTTGCTCCATCTTTGGGTGGTCTCTGGTAAACTTTATGCAGTTTTCAAATCAACATTAAAGGTGACATATCATGCAAAACCAACTTTTTAATGTTCTCTACCTGAAATATGTTTCCCTGGCATGTCTACAAACCCCCCGAGAATGAAAAGAATCCATTCTGCCCCTGTTCTGATTTCTCCACCTTTCTGTAAATGTGTGTGAAACGAGCCTTTCAGACTTCCGTGTTTTTGTTACATCACAACAATATCCGGTCTGTTACGGAGTCAGAGCTCGGAGCTTGTTCAGCCCATAGACTGTATAAAATACAACTCAACCCCTCCTCTGTTTTTCATTACCTGCACACGTGTGTTAACAAGGAGTTTAGGAGGGAGGCATGCTAGTTGTAGGCTGTCTTAATAAACACAAAGGTCAGTTTTACTCCCCACGTCTGCAGATTTGAAGATCTAGTGGATGATTTTTATTTTTCATTGAAAAGTGCTAGCGCTAGTTAGCATAGCCACATAGCTACATGACGTAGCTGTGTACCAAGACACACGTCTACATACTGACAAATAAAACAACAAGAAACACTAAATCTGTGACCAATGGTTCAGAAAGGTCCTGCTACAGGCGCCTCTCCGTCAGGATCAGATTCTGGATCAGATTCAGAGGGTTGAAGTAGCGCGCTCTGTGAGCAGCCATGTATATTCAACCAACATGTAAAGATTAGATCAATGTGCTGGAGAGCCGAGGCCACATCCACTTCCTGAGGGGGCGTGGTCAGAGGGAAAACAGAGTGTTCTGAGGAGGGCTGAAGAAGAGGGTTCTTCAGGCATGCCAAAATCTGATTTCAAAGTGTTTTTTGAGCATAAACTTTAAAGACATGTTTTGGGGACCTCTTAGACCAATATATATTGATGAAAAAAGCGTGATATGTCACCTTTAAGTTTTTTTCTGTGCTAAATCTGGCTGCGGCTACTGCTGCTTCATATTCCGTCAATGCATCTTCATATTAGTTGACATGGCGACTTTTTAGGTGTCTAAAACTTGAGGACTTTTTTCGTATTCTTGGATTACTTCCAGCACATGTTTTGTAAGTTGCACTCATATTATCCTGCTCTGAAACTGCTAAAACATCCACACCTTTGCTACCATTCTTAATCTCACATTAGCTTGTTCCCACGGCACTTGTTCTACTTCCCTGCATGTAATGGATTGCATACTTCTATCTAATGGACTGTTTAAGGTTCTTAATAAGTAAATGAAAGCAACTTTTATCTGCTGTTTTTACTAGACAAAATTGTATTAAAATGAATTGATTATAATGAAGTGTTCTCTTTATCAGGCAAATTGCATATTAGCCTGATATATATCCTGCATGTATAGTCAAAAGAACTCCATATATAACATTTTAAAAAGCTGTTTTAGTTTTAAGGACACTAATAATAACCATTATGGATATTAATCACACTCAAACAAATGAGTGCAGAGGTGATTTGATGATGAACTAAAAATGAAGTGCAAATAGGTGAGTATAGATAGTACATTTTAAAACAAAGATAAATAAAAAAAACTGGTGTGTATGAGCCTCAGGTCTTTATTTGTCATTGAACACATACAACGTCTAATTCTAACACAGTTAGTAAGATGTGTAAAATGTCAAAAAAACAACATTTAATTATTTACAAATTATTTAAACCCAATATTTAATTGAAAATAGTGCATATAATAGAGCACCTAAAACAACAGTGTGGCTCTGTAGTAGAAGAGTCTGGGTGCTGAATTAGCCTGCCTGCAGTCCCTTCCTGTCCCACATGCACTGACCCTGTTCTCTTGAGAAGTTTAAAGCCTATAAGGGGCAAGAATGGAAAAACATTTCATTCTCTAAACTGGTCTACTCTGTTCCCAGGAGTGGGTTCACAGAGTGTAGTTAAAGAGGAGGTGATGCAATGCAATGGTAAACAATGTTTCATTAACACTTTACAGAACCATGAAAGCATCCAATCTTTTCTGGAATTAGGGTTGTATAAAAAGGGTGTTTCAGTCCAGCCACAAACATCAGTTCATTTAGTTCATTTTTAAACGTCTGGTATTTGGCTCTCTTCATTGTTTTCTCTCATAAAAAGCAGCAGCCTGCTGCCCAAAACTTGTTGTGGGTCTGTAACAGAGTCAAATACTACCAACATTGTTTGTCAAGTCTAAATAAAGGACCTGTTGAGGTCCTGCATCATTCTCATCTAAGCTTCCGTGTACCGGCTGCCGGGAAAACTCAGGATTTATTTTAGGATTCTTTTCATCACTCATAAAGCACGTACTGAGTGAACAGTTTCCATTGCTTAAATTGTAGGGCCTCAGAGCAGTCAATTATGAACCAAAACATGTTGTATAAATCATGTGCGAAGTCAACACAGACAGTTCAGTCTCAGTTCAGTTATATAAAAAAATGCGCCCTTCTTAAGGCTATTCTTTCATTTCAAGCTCTAATTGGTCAATTTCCCCATTCCTCTCCATGTTCAACAGTGTAAGAGTTTCTATTTTTTAAAGTTTAGGTTGTGTGAATGTATTTGTTTACCATTGTTTGTTGTAAATCACTTTAAAACCTGTGATTTTACTCTTATTTAGTACTTAGTCTACCTTATTTCAGAGAGAGGAATCTTAACGGCTCAGTGGCTCAGCAGGTAACATTAAAACAAAAATTAAAGTCTACACGTGTCCTAGCACAACCTGCAGTCTTCATATGGATTGTATTACTTTGTTTCTGTTTTGCCAGCATTATTTTCCAGCTATCCATTATTCATTTTACAGCTGGGAACACATGTCTACAAGTCTTTATTTTAATCATTCTTTGTCCTGTGGGTCATTCCGACCAATGAACAAATACTGACATATCTCTGCAAGAATTTGTGGTGTTTGTGTGCATGAACTAGTCTGAATAACATACAGACATTTTAAACTGTCAGTGTGTGCAGTTGTAGCAATTTGAAATCTTAAACTCTGTAAGGAGAGCAAATTGTAAACTGTAAGGATGTTATAAAATTACAATCATACATGGATGATATACGTATGCCTTTCTTTCTGTGAAACCATCATAAACAGGTAGGCACTTGTACCCCCATAGGAAGTGCAGACTTCACCGCTAACACCAAAAACAGCAGTTAGAAGCACAAGCTGTACAAAACATGGACAACAGTTCTTAAAATCCTGATTTAAAGGTGACATATTACGCTTTTTTCATCAATATATATTGGTCTAAGAGGTCCCCAAAACATGTCTGTAAAGTTTATGCTCAAAAAAACACTTTGAAATCAGATTTTGGCATGCCTGAAGAACCCTCTTCAACAGTCCTCCTCAGAACAGTCTGTTTTCTCTCTGACCACGCCCCCTCAGGAAGTGGATGTGCCTCGGCTCTCCGGCACGTTGATCTAATGTTTACATGTTGGCTGAATATACACGGCTGCTCACAGATCACGTTACTTCAACCCTCTGAATCTGATCCAGAATCTGATCCTGATGGAGAGGCGCCTGTAGCAGGACCTTTCTGAACCATTGGTCACAGATTTTGTGTTACTTGTTGTTTTATTTATCAGTATGTAGACGTGTGTCTTGGTACACAGCTACGAACATGTAGCTATGTGGCTATGCTAACTAGCACTAGCACTTATCCATGAAAAATGAAAATAATCCACTAGATCTTCAAATCTGCAGACGTGGGGAGTAAAATCGACCTCTACCAGGAAGGCAGCAGGACCTTTCTGAACGATTGGTCACAGATTTAGTGTTTCTTGTTGTTTTATTTGTCAGTATGTCGACGTGTGTCTTGGTACACAGCTACAGCTACGACATGTAGCTATGTGGCTATGCTAACTAGCGCTAGCTCTTATCCATGAGGAGGGATTCAGTATTATTTTATATAGTCTATGGGCTGAACAAGCTCCGAGCTCTGACTCCGTTACAGACCGGATATTGTTGTGACGTAACAAAAACACTGAAGTCTGAAACGGCTCGTTTCACACACATTTACAGAAAGGTGGAGAAATCAAAACAGGGGCAGAATGGATTTTTTTCATTCTCGGGGGGTTCGTAGACATGCCAGGGAAACATATTTCAGGTAGAGAACCATTAAAAATTCAATTTTGCATGACATGTCACCTTTAAGTTAAAACATTTTTCTGACAACTTTAGTTTCAGTTAGTTTTTTGACTAACTTTTTTCTTTGTTCTTTGACTTTTTTGCTGTGAAAAGAGTTATAATGCCATAATTGACAGCTTGATTGAAAATGCGGCTCCCAGTGGCATTTTGTGCACTAGCATGTCAGAGTTGAGGAGGAACTAGAGGCAGCAGTTGGGTAGGGCTGAGTTTGGCTACAGACTTACTGAGTATTTTTAGGCCCCACCTTAGTTTTCCATGGAACAACCAAGAAATTACCAACCAAAGTAAGCCAACTTGTTTCTTTTATTTAACACCTCACTGATCCAAGTTCAATAGCAGATCTGTCATCCAGGGTCTGTTTTGGGATTCGATGTACATCTCTCACTGTCCACAGAGCTGTTGTTATCAAGTATTATTCAGCTACACGTCTCTCCATCACTCATGAGAATACCTTGCTGCTTTTATTAAAGTAACAGTGTGCTCATGTGAGTAACTCAGTGATGTGATAAAAGCTCATAAAAAAGAATGACTGTATCACGCAGCAAATGAAAGCTGATGAAACAAAAAACTACTCACAAGAGAGAAGGAAAAGGAGAAGGAAAGGTATACTGTGCACAAAGAAACCAATCATGCCTTCAGTCTGTTTCTGAACACATTCAATAATTAGTAGACTTCTCACAAGCTGCAAAGTTGGTATCATGATCAGATAACTGCTGCAGCTGAGTGTTATGTAAGCATTAGCTTCTCTGGAGATTTGGCACTTAAATGCCGCCATATTAACCCTAGAACACTATCGCCAGGTGATTTTCACCTGAGCAAACACATTTACATGATTTTCATTATGTTGCGTTTGTCTGAGTGTCATGGGTCCCTGAGTAGCTTCAGCATTGTCTTTGACGTCTTTGAAGGCGTGGGTGTTTCCCTACTCCAAAACCTGCTTTTTCCTACAGGCACGTGTTCAGGTGATTTTCACCCAGCAATAGTGATTTTTTGTTTCTCTCTCCTGCAGCTGTTTGTGTGTCAAGGAGACTGTGCCTTCACCAGGGAAGTCTCAAATGTCCTAGGAATGGGTGGACCGAACACCAAGTTTCCAGTTTCATCATTTTTTGTTTTAGGAATTTTGGATCCAGAATTCCACATTTTTCAGTAATTTTGGAGCATTTTTATAGGGTCGCTCCATGACACATTTTTTTCATTTTGTTAGACATGGTACAGTTGAACATAAAAGAACACTACTCTAATTTGTCATGTATTGTCATATTTTGATGACAAGTACTTTTTATTGGGTATATTAATAAACACCCGGTGTTAGTGATGGTGTTACTAATTTTAGTGATAGTGTTCTAGGGTTAAGCATATACACATTTCAATCAGGAGAGACACAATTTGAATATTAAACGTTATTTATTACAACTGAATGAATGATGAAACTTGACAGAAATCTTTGGCGTAAGGACTCTATGGGGATAATGTTGTGAGCGTAGGATGCATGAATTTGGCAGCAGAAGAAATCCCCCTAGAGTCCAGACACTGGTGGTGATGGTTGATGAATTCTAGGAATTGAAGACTTGCAGAGACCAGGTGGAGATGGGGCGGTGGAGGGGTGTGCACCATCAATGCAAGAAGGAACTAGCTGGAGAGAGAGACACATTTAAAAAGACAGCAGAGAGTTGATAGGCTGACGATAAGGGCGTGCCACTGAGCTATTGGATGACGTCGCTGCTGATTAACCAATGACAGCTCTGGAGCGTGCAGCTGGAAGCAGGTGAGCTATTGAACGAGGGAGAGGAGAGTTAAACAACTGCTGTGATTGCTTTCATAGTCTTCCAGTCTGAACTTTCGCTAGAGCTACATAAGGGTCTTTGAACTTTCCACAACTGAGAGTTCAAATTTGAATCTATTTTGAGAGTGCACCAACCTAAGACATTTTAGCTGTTTTGTAGATGAGCTAAATGTACGCTTTGGTCAGTGGAATGAGCAGGACATCCAGGTACTCCTTGCTGCACAGACTCTTGCTCTGAAACTTCATCAGTTTATTATATCAGCTTAAAGCACAGGGTGTATTTCAGCTTTACTTTTTTTTTTACAGAGTAGATTAATGTACAATCCATGGTAATAAGGGGTTAATTAAGTTTGGTGATTGTCACCAAAATTTTTTTCCACAGATCATTTTAAAACAGGAATGATTTATAAAGTAAACACATAAATAGATTCTGTAAATTCAACCTATTTTTGTTTTTATTTCTCTGTAACTTGGGTCGACTTAGCGGCCGGAAGCTCAAGAAAGTGTTGTGCTTTTTGGAATTGAGATTGAACATTGACCCTTTTTTTTTACCATTTCTGTACACTTCGTATCTTTGTAACCTTCTTTTGTTTTTTAAAGTCTTTTGCCTTTAAGTGATGATTTATGCTCATGTTGACTTTAACAGAAAACAAGGCGAAAACAAAAACAAGGGGAGGACAACTTGTCACATTGTTTCTCCATCTAGACTCTGACCAGGACTTTTGGTTTATGGTTTGTCTCCTGCCAAATCCAGAACAATCCGACCTTACCATTGTTAAAATCACTTCATTTTTTCATTTTCTACTTTTCTATTTTCACTCCTTCCTTCTATTCAAGCATTTACACATTAAATCTTCTGCTCTGGCAACTTCCCTCTATCTGTTTTCCTCCTTTTCTCTCTCTGTAATTTCCTCCTCTCCCTTTCTGTTTTCCCAGGGGGTGACCCTTCCACATCCCTGATTCAGAACAAGAACGGCTTTAACCCCAGCCTCACACACACACACACACACACACACACACACACATACGCACACACTCAGAGTAACCTCAGCGTCTCAGGATCAATTACTGAATTAGCATCCCAGGCCGGAGTGCCAGGAAAAGAATGGTAGAGAAAACAACAGAGAGTTATTTTTTATCATCGGCTCTTTCCTCTCCGTCATTGTTCCCCTTTGCTCCACCATCTATCTCCACCATCTCGCCTGCTCTTGGTTGCATTCTCTGAATGTCAACTGTAACAAAATCAAAACAGTTGATTGTTCCTGATTCTTGTTCATTCATTATTTTTGAAGGGATGCAGAAAGAGTTTCCTGCTCCAAGCTGTTCAAGCAGAAAAACATTGATTTTCTTATCCAAACTTTTACAAATTCCACACCATAAATAGACAAAACCTTTCTTTTTAAAGACTCACCCACATGCTTACACACACATCAACACACACACACTGACTTGTAACCAGAGCCATGTGATTTTTTGACAGTAACATGAACCTATTCTTTTTAATCTAATGTATGCTCTCATGCCCCTATAGAAGCCTCACTATGGTAATCTTCACTGCCTGTGTGTAGGTTTGTGTATGTGTGTGTGTGTGTGTGTGTGTGTGTGTGTGTGTGTGTGTGTGTGTGTGTGTGTGTGTTTGTGTTTGTGTGTGCGTGGAGAGAAGGACAGCCACTGTAAATTCCCCATATTGTCTTAAACATCAAACTCTTAACTTATCTCTCACATTCCTTGTCTGTAATGGGATTAGATTTTAATGGGATTATAACCAACAACCTCCTGATCACAATGCAAAGCTCCTGAAACTGGAGTCTGGAGTCTGGGGTGCCTGAGCACCATGGAAAAGCTTCAGGAAAGGTGATCATTGCAGCCTTGTTAGACAATCCTGCTCACCTTGTTGTGATTATAATTTTGCATAACCACCCAGTCACTATACGTTATGCTGCTAATGGCCAATGTGTAAACAAGCTGACACAAATTGTTGATTTCAAGATGATTCCATGGTCAGTAATGCTTCAAGGCAACAGATTCTTCTCAGCCTCCTTGTGGTTCAAATTGATGTTAAACTGAACATTTTAATTGATGGTAACATTACACAAGGTGAGCATGACTTCTGCAGGAATATTCATGTTGACATTTCTGTCCTCATTCAGCTCTCCTTCCTCACAGAACTTTGCAGCTGACACACCTTTTGTTATCGTTACTTCTTAAGGCTGATTTATACTTCTGCATCGAATTGACGGTGTACCCTACGCTGGGGGTCCACGTAGCTCCCGTACCTACACAGAGGCCTACATACGTAGCTGACGTGCACCTCCTCCAAAATGTAACTACAAGTAGAATTAACGCAGACCGCAAGCCCTGTGATTGGTCCGCTCTGCAGCATTGTGTTTCCCACATTTACAGCACTGCCGAGATCCTGGACATCGGCCACACATCTGCCGTGTATTTCATCTCCTCCTCTCAATTCTTCATGTAATCATGTCTGTATGATAAACAGCAACATGTATCAGCTGTAGATTAACATAACACGCTCTGAATCGCTGTGGAAAAGTAAACAGAGATTGTAGCGGGACTGGAAGGAGGCGACAGAGACAGCACTGCCCTTGAGCGTTTCGGTGTAATGTGTAGGTATGTGGTGCTCATGTTCCTGTCAGCCCCTGCTGTGTCAGGGCGATGTAGAAGTAAAAATCAGCCTTTATGGTTTTAAAAGGAACACCGACTGTGGGGACTAATAGGCATAAATCTGCTTTAATGTTTGTCTCATACTAGAATGCTTTGTTAAATAGACATGAAGAATTGTTATTTATTTAAAGAGCGAAGTTTGTAACACATATTCTAACCTACGGGCGCAGCCATTGTTTTACTAGCGCAATGCATGCTGGGTTGATGACATGTAATGGTTGCGTCTTGCCGAGCCTCTGGTTTTCGCCGTGTTTACTCGCTGGCTTTCAAGAGCATGAAAACCATAATAATGCCACACTGTGCTGCGTTTGGGTTTAATTTCCAGTCGAAGGGAAACAAGGGGACTGGTGTAAGTCTACACAGCTTTCCAAGAGACAAAAAGAGAAGAAGTGTTTGTCATTTGAAATGGCCAAAATAGCTAAGTACTGGGAAAAGCACGGAAAAAATGTAGATTGGTTGAATATTGAGACTGAATAATGTTTACTATTTACTCCAAAAGAGAGAATAACTCAGAAAGTAGACACAGCAAATCCAATTCTTAATCACTCCAGACAGGTTTGGATGAAAGCACACTGTATTTTGAAAATACCACACTATGTACAGCTATATACATTCTTATGGAACAATCCCAGTATTTGTACTGGGAAAGCACCTGTGTACTGGAGGCGGTGGCACTCAAGCGGTATCCTTACGATAGGAGACTTGTATAAAGATGGAAAGTTTATATCATTTGCTAACTTGATCCAAAATTTTGAATTGGAGACTAAGGATAATTTCTGGAAATACCTACAAATGAAAAGCTGTATAACCTCTAAATGTAAGTTAGGGGGAATCGTAGAAAACTACATTTTGGACTATCTTGTCATGCCGCAGGGTGCCACACAGCCTCCCAATTTTATAAACTGATTGGGTGTGCAATAGGTGGTGAGTCATCTAATGTGAAACTAATATGACAGCAAGATTTAAGACAAGAATTTACACAGGATAGATGGCTGAACATTTTGTCGGACTGTGGAAAATATATAAATGAAGCTCGAGGGAAGTTCATACAATATAAGATCCTGCACAGGTACTACCACACCCCATCGAGACTTCACAGAATGAAACTGTTAAAGGACAACCTTTGTTGGAAATGCAAAACAGAGGTTGGAACTTTCCTTCACTGTATTTGGGAGGGTTCTCTGGTTGCACCTTTTTGGAGTAAGGTAGTTCGAGTTCTGAGCAGCTGGTTCGGTTCAAAGATCCCTTTGACCCCAGATCTATGTCTTCTGGGTGATAGATCTCAAATACAGAACGTTTCAAAGAGTGCTTTTTCTATCATTATGGCTGGTTTGATCACTGCATCCAGAATTATTTTAAGACTTTGGAAATCTGACACAAGCCCAAAACTGAAAGACTGGGTAGATGCAATGATAGAGATGGCATCTTACGAATCCATGCTGAACAGATTAAAAGGTAATCCAGAAGGTGGGACCACCTCCTGGGACTGCTTTTGGGCTCACATAAAAACTGACCAAGACACTGTGCAGATCCCAATAGTATCAGGATCTCCTGTATAACTATTGCTGTAACACTGTATTATTCCAGTCACGTTTCCGTTTCTCGTTGTCTCTTTGAACGGATGTCCTGTCTGTATATGTATCCTTTATCCTATGTTTGTGATTGTCTGTCTGGCCTGTGCAATGTATCCCAGTATTTAGTATTTCTGTCTCATTTTGTTCTTTCTTTTAATTATTGTTTTATTTGTAAAACATTGAAAAGTTAATAAAAACTTTAATGACAAAAAAAAAGAGCAGAAGTGGGAAATTGCTTGTGGACGTACACAACTTCCGAAGGACCCGTGGCTATGTGCTCGCCACTTCACTCCAGATGCATTTGATGCATTTAGCCGACCCACGCTGGTGGAAGAGCTCACAGGTGCTGCTAGTTATAAACGGAGACTGAAGCCAAATGCTGTGTCATCAGTTTTCATTCATAAACAGAGAAAACACCCACGGGGAAAGAGTGAAGTCCGCTCGAGGAAACGCCATAGGCAGGAGACACTGGATGTGCTCCTGCGGGGATGTCAACAACCCGCACCTGCAGATGTAGCCTCTGATGGCGAACCATCGGGCACGATCACGACCACGACCACAAAGGAAGCTGACGACGAGTCCCCCGATCAGTCAACACAGCAGTCCGTAAGTGTACAGTGTTCTCCAAATAAGAGTGATGTCGCAACTCAGACAGAAAAACACACATCTGATGCAGCCGTACAGTGGCCAGCTGATGCGCACCAACTTATTACTCAAGACCACGTTTCTGCTGCTAATTGTGAAAATGAGCTGAAAAAACAGTTTCAGGAGGACAGTCAGCCTCTGGATCTTTTCCTCTCAGGTGATGACTTTTTCAGCGAGGGCAGTCAGCCACTGTACAGACAGTCTGATCTGAAATATAACATAAGTTCATCAGAGTCTTCACAGAGCACCCAGGAATCACATGCTTCAGCTGAAATGAAGAAAACAGTCTGTTGCAACCAAATGACGTCACTACCCAAACATCATTGCGACGCAAAGAACAATGGCGGCCTACGAGTGAAAATATTTTTTCCAGTTTTATACAAACTATTATTGTTTATTATATAGCTGATACAAACATTGATCATATAGGA
This sequence comes from Notolabrus celidotus, assembly GCF_009762535.1. NCBI lineage: Eukaryota > Metazoa > Chordata > Actinopteri > Labriformes > Labridae > Notolabrus > Notolabrus celidotus. The sequence continues at coordinate 25,092,395 of NC_048292.1, forward strand.
AAATACGTTTTGGTAGCCGGGGTTCCTTTTAAGTTATTTTATAGAGATCAGCAGCTTAGAGATGCTTTAATTCAATTTGAGTTTATTTGATTAGGACAATGCACATCAATCAACATTTCAAAAGTATGCCTCAATGTACATATGCCGGAATTAACACAATAGCTAAATTTCATCCGTAGTCCGAAGGCAGGTACTTACAAAGAACATAAAACAGGACACTACACGGACTGACTTAAAAACAAATTTTACATACACAACATACACATCTGTGACATAAATAAAAACAGGTTGGAAGGTGAGGCCAAAGCCCCCAGGACGGGCAACAAATGAGGAAACAGATTATTCATGTGAACATGACTAGTTTGTTTTTAACCAATTCTCCACCTTTCTCAAGCTCTGCTGTCGTTGTCTGGATTGCAGAACAGGATGTTACTCCACTTCTCCCTCTCAGAGATGGTTCAAGCTCCTCAGGCTGCTCTCCCATCTACGCGATGCCTCGTTTCCGCTCTCATATGTGACTGGTGTCTTTAGATCTGTAATATATATATGGATAATCCCTTCTAGTGTCCAACAAACAAATACCACTTATAAAACCCCCAGTGTTGTATGAGTAAATAAACTAATTCATAAATATTTTGGCCCAATATTACAGTGTTGGGGACAGCTGTTTCATTAAAAAGAATATCCATTGTTGTTCTCAATCAAGTTATTGAGAATTATCATGATGTCCTTAAAAATAAACTTAATATATTTCTGGGAATCGATTAAGTTACAAGTCACGAAGGGCTTTAAGAGTCGCTGAAAGGGCTCAGAGCACTCTTTACTGAGGTCCATACTTTGTTCAGTTCATACCAGAATTAGATCTTTTTATTATTTTTCTATCACATGAAGCTTAGACTTCAAATAATGACCATCATCTTGAGAAGTCTCAAGTAGGGTTCAGATTCACATCCGAAGTGACAAACTGACGATTAAATGTTTCTACACTCAGCCGCCACTTTAACAAACTTACCATAAGAAGTCAGATTTTATACCTGTAACCACCATAAATTGAATTGATCAATGTATCTGTGAGGCAGGTCCTCACACTGAGCCAAACCACTGTCAACCAAAGCCAGCAGAGATAAGACTTTTAGACGACTGTCTGATTTAAATAGTGATGATGGAGTAAAACTGTACGTTGATCTGCTCATTTCATCCCAAGAATTTTATTTTATTTTATTAAAACCACTGCCAAAAGGAGGGTTCTGGATCTAAGACAGCAGGCATTCAATCTTATGCATGTCACACACACACACACACACACACACACACACACACACACACACACACACACTGATGCGCTGAGTTGAGCTGTGCTAAAAGCAGTTGGTGAGGCAGCGGCGAGGCCAGGTTTTGACAAGTCTCTCTCTGCCCCACACACTTTTTTTTTCCGCCTCACTCTTTCACTCTACACATCCTTCTCTCCCTCCATCACCCCCCCCCCCCCCCTCTATTTTCAGACATCACTCTCCACCCATCGCCTCTCATCCCAGACATGTCGACAGCATTTTTTCCCCAGAAAGGACAGACACACAGCATAAATTATTTCAGCAGTCCTGCTCTAAATGAAAAGGCAGGAGGAAGGTTTAAGGACATCAGAGGAACATTTTTAACCCAAACCTCTAAAAGTTGTCTTTTTGTTGACCTGCTTAACAAGAAATGATGCCTCATGTAACTTCTCCTGCAGTATAAAAGACATATCTTTGAAAACACTCACTCTGGGTTATCAAAAGCATTCCCAAAGTTTGTCATAAATGCTGCTTCCCAAACTGAAAATCTTTAGTCCTGTTACAGGCATTGGGCTAAATTTAAGGAGTGGCTGAGGATTGCAAGACCTAGAGTACTACTTTACCCACAAAGTATTGTGAATCAGCTTTACTAAATGTGACATTTTCCTGCTGTAAAGTGCTACAACAGTTTGGTTTTTAAGTTCCACAGTATGAGGTCCATCAACTTGGGAGAGTTTGAGTAATAAGGTGTCAGTGAAGGGCGAGTCAGCTCCTGAGTGTTAAAGTGATAAAGGAAGCAGGAGATGAAGGGGAGGTAGTGAAGTGTTAGGGACGTCCACGTCAAAACTTAGTCTGCTGGGGAAATGATGCAGAGAGTGAGGGGAAAGAGAGAGTGATTATCGCCTCTACTCTGAAGGACGGGTGGTTTAAGGTTACCCTCGCTCATCTTTCATTGCCTTCCTCTCTGTCACTGGTAGAAATGGTTCTTGAGAAGGTGCTGAAATCTCTCCTCTCTGGAGTTTTTGGTCTCACCAGTGGTACAGTTGATGTTTTCACGGAATTAGTCTGTTTGTTTGCCCTCGAGAAGCCAAGTGCCTCTGCAGGCTCTGTGATGACAGACAGAGGGTTTTATTTCACTCCACTACAGAGATGTCAGATATTAATAATTATAATAATAATATTTATTCATAGAGTTGTTTTCAAAATCTGCAGTACAAAGTGCTGTACGATGCATCAAAAGGACAGGTGCAAAATCATGAACATTTTTAAGGACCATCCAGTTAGTGCATGTACCATTACTATTAGAATGAAATATTAACACATTAAAATTAAAATTAAAACAAGACCCTGTGCAAGACACTTTGATCAAATAAAGTAAGGAAATGCTAATTTCCACAGCTGTGGGCCCCAGACTGAAAACACCAAGTCCCTCCTTGTTTTCATCTGCCTTTTTGCGACAGATAGCAGATCTTTGCCCAAGGATCTAAGAGTGCACGATCTGTACAAACAAATGAATAAACAACAAATATGCTAAAACTGCAGCAAATACAAAAATAAAACTTAAGGATATGGGAGTTGATGAGGTCAACTTTTGATCTACTGCTTTTATAACTACTATATATTCATGTGGGGTTAGGGTTAGGTAACTAAAACACTCATATTAGATCAAAATATATCTTATTGCAAGTCTATAATCGAACACAAACTTTGTCTGCTCTATGAAAGTTATTCATCCACGTGGCCAAACATCTTGAACCCCCTTACTTTCTGTCTCCTGTGGGTTGATATTGGACATATGCAGAGTCTGATATAGATCCAAATTCAATAGGGAGGACACTTTGCCCCTGAAGCCATACCATGTCATGTGAAAAACATGATGTTCATGTTATCCCAGATGGTACCCTTGGTACCTTAAATAACCAAAGATCCCTCATCTGCTCCCTGAACAAAGGTTGTATGAGAAGCATAACCAAGATGGAGCTCCAGGTACTCCTGACCACATCTTAAACCAGAGTCTAATTATCTCAGGGTAATTTATATTTTGAGCTTGTGTAACCACTGTTGTTTTAAACTGATGTAACATCAATGTTGTGTTAAACTCTTGTGGAAAAGTTGACTCACTTAAATCTCTTGAAAATCCCACCCATAAAACCTATATCCATCTGCTTTAATGGTGCGTAAGTAAGTAGCCTGTTTTGTGTCCGTTTACAGGATGAAAATGATGAACTGCTATTTCCCATGAGAGATATATTTTGTGTTCAGCATGCATTTTTTCATAGAAGCTATGGGACTGAGGAGCTAAAGTTAGTATTTGTACTGTTCACAGAGTCAGCTGGAATCCACATTAAAATATCACTGTGACAGGATGGCAGAACAACTGCGTACAAGCGTAGATTTTTAGAATACCTTATATTCAATTTTGACACTAATCACATTGGACATTTTATTCAAGCAATTAACTCCAGAGTCCTTCTCCGTTTTATTTGGATGCAGTCACCCTGGTCAACCCCTGCCAGTTGTGTGACTCAAAATCTGACATATGGGAAAATGAATAACACAGCTGGGAATAGCTACTAAATTCTTTCCCATGTTGATGACCAGCATGGGGCCACGCTGCTGTTTTCTAGCTTAGCATGCTAACTTCAGTGGAGTGTGTCTTTTGATTTGTGTATGTGGAAGTGCTAGGGACCTTCATTTAAGGATGTCTCTGTGTGTGAGTGTGAAAGAGAGGAATCACTTCCACATCTCTTAAGCTAAGTCTTTTTTAGTTGTCAAGAGTTGAGCACTTGTTCCTTGAGCCTTAATGTCGAAGTGATAAACATCTCAGTTATTGGATTGTCAGGGCAGAGTTTTCATGAAAGCCATCAAATGCTTTTCTTCACAAGGAATTTTCCACCAGCTGTCAAAAAGCATTCTGGGTAATTTAGAAAACAAGAACTGGAAGCACAAGGAGACGAGTGAGATTAAAGTAAGGCAGGGAGAAAAATGTGATAATTTCAAGGAATGGTTGAACATTTGTTGACATGTTTTTGATTTAAATGAGAACATTCATAACAATTTTCATGTACATAATAAGAATAGATCTACAACCAGCAGCTGGTACGCATATGTAAGCACAAAGAGCAGAGGACAATAAGGAAACAGCTCGTAATGATTAAACATTTAGCACGTTATGTGCTGTTACTTAAATACTCCAATATCCAAGGTTTTTATTGCTGGGCACAAAAACTTAATTCACTGTGTCTATGACAAACAGGCGAGCTGTGTCTCTTTATTTCCCGTCTTTTATATGCCAATGAAGGAAGTAAAGCTAATGTGCGGAGCTAAGCTAATATAGGCGGCTAGGTGAAGAAGCTTTTGTAAAATTAACTAACCCTATTCTTACAGCATCTTCTTGTCACTTCACACTTAGGAGCCAAATCTCAATGTCCTCCCTGAGCCCTGAGCCCTTCTTGACTTAGTTGACGTCACATGGAAAGTGATTGAGGGCAGGAGGCTGTAAGGGCTCAAACTGTACAACTGGGAATGGGACAACACTTAACGACTTCTCATGTGACCTGCATGACGTCATGAAGCTCACCTTAACGATATTAGGAATTTTTATTTTTATTACACAATTTTTACTTTCCTCAAATTCAAGGCACTTAAGGGACGACTGACTGTCATGTGATCCAGGCTCTAACCATACAGACTGATTATCAGCAGAATTTAAAATATATAATAAAAAACTATGAATATATAATTATACTATATATACATATACAGTATGTGAAGATAAATATATTAAGGCTGCTTTCTATATTTATGCAAACTTTTTCTCTTGTTAATTTAATTCCAACTTTCATGCTTCTTTTTACTGTCACACTTTATAATATTATGGCGTTAGTTTACCCTTTTTCACAGTTTCACGTCACAATGCTATGAACTCTGGGTAATTCCCTTACGCTAAGAGCCTGATCTACTAAAGGTTTGCGTGTATAAAAAACACGTGCAAACTTGATGGCGCACACAAAGCAGATGTACTAACCGGGAGCACAGAGGATTGAGTCTGTCAAATGAGCAAAATAGCACTTGCTATCCATTTAGCGTGTTTGCCTTCATGAATATGCAGAATACATGTAGATCATCAGAACGCACAAAATACTGGTAGGAGGAGATGCAAATGTAATCATTTAGCACACGCAATCTGATTTATCAAATCCGAAGCAGATAGCGGGCGCTGTTTTTGCATCTATATTTAGCACGTTTGAAAGGCAGGTGCAAACTGGCACATCGTTACGCACACATGGCTGCGGTCACTGTAAAGCTCATCATAACATCGCTTTACAACATGCCCACAACAGCGGGGCTTATAAGCATTACTACATTTTATACACACAGTTATGTCATTTTGAAGTCAATCAAACGGACATGTAGTCTAACAAACCAAGAGAACATCAAAAACATTAAGTTAATAATAAAACAACACAAATTCAAAGCAGTTCAGCACCACGGACAGCGACCGCATCATTCTGACACCCACTTTAACTTTTTCAACTAATGAGAGCACAGTAGGTCACTGTATCAACAGATATAAAGTTTATTCAAATTGGCACAGCGGCCCACATCTTCACATTCTAACAAAAAATCAACATGAAGTACTCGGCCTACTCACCACTGTTTGAAGGAGCCTTAAGCTCCGGGGACTTGTCCACGATGCGCTGTATGTCCATTTTCTTTGCTCTGTCATTCTCAATAAATAACAATTGCGTTTTGGAGTAGAGTAGATGCGTTTATTTCATCGGCAGATCTTCTGTTTTTTCTCACAGCATTCACCTTTGCTGGAGTTCACCGATGTGTTTATTTCCCTCCTCCACAAAGACCTCCAACTCCATGGCTCCAAACTTCATTTATCGCTTAAGACCACTCTGCTCTCTCAAACTCTCTATGGTGACAGCCGATAGCACACGCAAAATACTCATTAAAGGGCGGTCCGCATCACTTTTGCACTTGTTATCATTTGCGCACGCAGTCATAGTAGATCACCCACAACACGCCCAGAAATAGCACGTGCAAAATTATTATTTGCACACGCAAATTAGCGCTCGTTATTTGGGATTTAGTAGATCAGGCCCATTGTCTGCAAAAAAGCCCACTAATGGAAAGGGAGCATAAAGGGCTCAAAATGTCTGAGAGATCCCTCACACACTTGATGATTTGTCAGTGTGACAGCCCTAAGCCCTCGCAGACTTAGCGGGAACGCGCCTCAAAGTCAGTGAGTGTGTGAGTATGGACACTGAGATTGGGCCAGGGTGGGCAGTGCAAATATTGTTTTTGACAGCCAGTTCGCTAACACAAGAACACAGCTAATGTTAGCATTCAGCCACTTTCTAAAATCACAGATAACATGTGCTTAAGCAAAATGCTTAGTCATAGATGCCCTAGTGTTTATGTTGGTTTCTATTTTTACATCACATTAGCTGGCCAACCATCCAATGTTACAATGACATGTCAACAGTAAAATGCCTTTACAGTACTTCAAGATTGTATTGTTGGCTAGCTTAAAATGCAATTTGCATTTGGAGACTCCAATGTGTAGAAAACTGATTCTTAAAAGTCCTATTTCATGAAATGTATGAATGAATGCACTGCAGTAGCTGTTGGAGTCATTTTTATATGTTTTATTTTACTTCAGCATTAACAACAGACCGCTGGATTAGACATAGGGAGTCCCCGTACTTCCTGCTTCTGGGACTGGGGGTTCTTCCTAGGAGGAAGTCAACAGGTAAAAGAGGATCTTGCCCGAACATCAGAAAGAAAGGGGACTCACCCATAGATTGATGTGCTGTGGTGTTATACAAGAATACCACTTGAGGCAAGAAGGATGACCAATTCCTTTTCTTTGTTATGGGCAATGTGCGCAGAAGATCGTGCAGGATGCGATTAAACCTTTCCCATTGGCCATTCCCAGCAGGGTGATAAGGAGTGCTATGGGACTTTTCAATGCAATACAAGCTGCATAACTGGCGAATCAAATCACTCTCAAAATTCCGTCCCTGGTCGGAGTGGATTCGGCCGGGCACACCAAATTTGCAAAACCACTCATTAACCAGCACTTTAGCCACAGTTGCTTCTCTTTGATCATGAGTGGGGACTGCCAGGGTATACTTTGAGAAGACGTCGGTCATCACAAGCACATTCTCCATCCCATTTCTTGAAGGCTCCAACAAGGTGAAGTCCACAGCCAGGATTTGGTTGGGACGTGTAGCAAGGAGATGGCCCATGTAGGTGCGGGTAGTTGGCTGGGTGTCCTTGGCAACTTGACACCTTTCACACTCCTGACACCAACGTTTGATCTCTTGGTGCATACCAGGTCAGTAACACCTCTGCCACACCAAGCTGACAGTCCGTTCCACCCCCTGATGGCCATGCTCATGGTGTAGCTGGTGTAAGACTTTGTTTTTCAACGAAGTGGGCAGGACCAGCTGAAGAATCTCGTCACCATCTGGAGCAAAGACTTTCCGATAGAGCACACCCTCTTGCTCCACTGTGCGATCCAACTGTTTCATCAGTGTCAGGGCCTCCTTGGACATCCGACGTCGCTCGGTGGCATCCGGGGTCCTCTTTCTAGTCCAAAACTTCAAGAAGCCTTGTATCGTGGGATCACCTTCCTGTAGTAGACGAAAATCAGAGGGAAAACAACATGGAAAAGTGGAGATTGCATTTTGTGTTACCTCAGATGCTTGATTTGATACTTGGTGCATAGGCTTAGGAAGTTGAGTTCCAGGGTCCAGAAGTTCAGCTGTAAATGAGCCAGGTAAGTACTGTCGAGAGCGGGCATCTACATTGCCATTCCTCTTGCCAGGTTTATACTTGATAACATGATCAAAGTTAGCAAGCTCTGAAGCCCTGCGTTGTTCCACAGCACCTAGCTTTGCTGTTGAGAGATGGCTGAGAGGGTTATTGTCCATGTATACAACACATTTCTGCCCTAGCAGGTACTCTCTGAATTTCCCACCTTCTACTGCCCTATGCCAGGCCAGTGTGCCAGCTCAAACACCTGCTGCTGCCCTCTGCCAGGCCAGTGTGCCAGCTCCAACACCTGCTGTTGCCCTCTGCCAGGTCAGTGTGCCAGCTCAAACACCTGCTGCTGCCCTATGCCAGGCCAGTGTGCCAGCTCAACCGCCTGTTGCTGCCCTCTGCCAGGCCAGTGTGCCAGATCCAACACCTGCTGCTGCCCTCTGCCAGGCCAGTGTGCCAGATCCAACACCTGCTGCTGCCCTCTGCCAGGCCAGTGTGCCAGATCCAACACCTGCTGCTGCCCTCTGCCAGGCCAGTGTGCCAGATCCAACACCTGCTGCTGCCCTCTGCCAGGTCAGTGTGCCAGATCCAACACCTGCTGCTGCCCTCTGCCAAGCCAGTGTGCCAGCTCCAACACCTGCTGCTGCCCTCTGCCAGGCCAGTGTGCCAGCTCAGCCACCTGCTGCTGCCCTCTGCCAGGTCAGTGTGCCAGCTCCAACACCTGCTGCTGCCCTCTGCCAGGCCAGTGTGCCAGCTCAGCCACCTGCTGCTGCCCTCTGCCAGGTCAGTGTGCCAGATCCAACACCTGCTGCTGTCCTCTGCCAGGTCAGTGTGCCAGCTCAACCACCTGCTGCTGCCCTCTGCCAGGTCAGTGTGCCAGATCCAACACCTGCTGCTGCCCTCTGCCAGGCCAATGTGCCAGATCCAACACCTGCTGTTGCCCTCTGCCAGGCCAGTGTGCCAGCTCAAACACCTGCTGCTGCCCTATGCCAGGCCAGTGTGCCAGCTCAACCGCCTGTTGCTGCCCTCTGCCAGGCCAGTGTGCCAGATCCAACACCTGCTGCTGCCCTCTGCCAGGCCAGTGTGCCAGATCCAACACCTGCTGCTGCCCTCTGCCAGGCCAGTGTGCCAGATCCAACACCTGCTGCTGCCCTCTGCCAGGCCAGTGTGCCAGATCCAACACCTGCTGCTGCCCTCTGCCAGGTCAGTGTGCCAGATCCAACACCTGCTGCTGCCCTCTGCCAAGCCAGTGTGCCAGCTCCAACACCTGCTGCTGCCCTCTGCCAGGCCAGTGTGCCAGCTCAGCCACCTGCTGCTGCCCTCTGCCAGGTCAGTGTGCCAGATCCAACACCTGCTGCTGTCCTCTGCCAGGTCAGTGTGCCAGCTCAACCACCTGCTGCTGCCCTCTGCCAGGTCAGTGTGCCAGATCCAACACCTGCTGCTGCCCTCTGCCAGGCCAGTGTGCTAGATCCCACACCTGCTGCTGCCCTCTGCCAGGCCAATGTGCCAGATCCAACACCTGCTGTTGCCCTCTGCCAGGCCAGTGTGCCAGCTCAACCACCTGCTGCTGCCCTCTGCCAGGCCAGTGTGCCAGCTCAACCGCCTGTTGCTGCCCTCTGCCAGGCCAGTGTGCCAGATCCAACACCTGCTGCTGCCCTCTGCCAGGCCAGTGTGCCAGATCCAACACCTGCTGCTGCCCTCTGCCAGGCCAGTGTGCCAGATCCAACACCTGCTGCTGCCCTCTGCCAGGTCAGTGTGCCAGATCCAACACCTGCTGCTGCCCTCTGCCAGGCCAGTGTGCCAGATCCAACACCTGCTGTTGCCCTCTGCCAGGCCAGTGTGCCAGCTCAACCACCTGCTGCTGCCCTCTGCCAGGCCAGTGTGCCAGCTCCAGCACCTGCTGCCGCCCTCTGCCAGGCCAGTGTGCCAGCTCCAACACCTTAGCCTTCAATAAATGGCGATAAACTTGCCTTTAATCAGGCTGTACAAGTCTCTGTTGTGGCACAGAATATACTACCTCATGATACCCTTGTGGCTGGAGCTACTAACATGGCATCACTCCTCGAGGATTAACATTCCATCAGAGACATCACTCTAAAGACCCCCTGTGATGCAGTGAAGGATAAGGTCCTGAAGACCAGAACCAGAAGGCTCTCCAAGTGGCTCCGAAAAAGGTTCAGCTGGGGCGTCCTGCTAAAGGATGATGACTGAAAATTCATCAGTTTGATTATTTCTGTCTTATGTGTGTAAATAAAAGTGTCATTGCAGTCAGTCTGAGCTTGCCAGTTTTACTTTCAGATATTGTGAATGAATAAAACTTAAACAAAGACATTCTCCAAAAGGTTATAGGATGTGCTTTTAGACGTTCTGAGGCTTTCTGAGGTTTAACTTTTGAGTCAAAGTTAATGCCACAAATTAAGAGTGATACATTTCTGAGGTGTGAGTGGTTGGTGAGTACAATTTGTATTGCAACTAAAAAAAGATCATATCTGTAGTAGGGATTTTTCCAGAGTGACTAATTTCCTAGTTCTTTAAACTGAAATCTCGATTCCAGCTAAAAGATAAGAAAATCTCAATTGATCTAACACGTCTAAACGGGGTCACAGAGTCTGTGGGTAAACATTGTCAAAATGGTTCACTTGGTGTGGCAAACGTTAGTAGAGGCAGCACCACTGGCCTTCAGTCCTCCTTGCAGGTTGACATCCACATGCCTATGCTGATTACACATAGACGCTCTGGTCAGTTATATCACAGTTTAACCAGACACAGCCCATTTCAGGTTAAACTGTCCAAAATGTTGCTTTAAAACTCGATGGTCTCTATCAGGAGATCCCAAAGTTTTTCAATTAAGGACCCAAAGGTAAAAAATGGTGTCTCTCTGGGACCTAAATGCTTGTTGAAACGACTTAAATACAAAGAAAAATAGAATACAAACTCATTGCTGGTGTTTATATCAAGTTTGGCTCACTTACAAATAACAAACTTTTTTGGTTGCTAAACAACGTGGTAAACATAATCAAACCATTTATTTGGCTAGGATTAACAAACATTGGGGTCAGTTAGAGAAATAAAGGTTTTCTTTTTGTTTCACTGCAGATTTATACTCTTCCTTCCTCTGTGTAGTTTCCTTTTTGTTAAGGAGGGATAAATTCAGATTTGATAGGCTACAGCCTCATTCACAAATGCACTGTTCTGATGAAGATACTCTGACAGACCCATAGAGGCTGCATGGGAGACTGCAAATGTCTGCACTGTTGACTGATGATGAACAGAATAAAAGTCACCAGCCAGCATGAAATCTGTTTCATATATAAGTGAGTCAATGGGTAATCGATTCAGGTTACTTCCTGGACCACTCAAACTGTGATAACACAGATGTGTAATATAAAGTTGAGCATCTTAGTTCAGAGTGTTTCCTCTTTATTGAGACATTTAAGAGATAGACAAATGAAAGATGTCCTGGCACAGAGAACAGGGTTTAGTCCCAGGCCACAGGGAACATGTGCTCTGAACCAATACTGTAACCCGAGGACAACTGCTTGCAGGAGCCATAAGTGTTTACAAATGGTTTTAAGGATCGGGTACATTTAGATCAAAGTTGGAACTTGTAGCACAGCGTTCCAAGTCTTAGTTCTGTGAAACATCAGTGCACATTATGTCTTTGAATTCTGGCTTTCTGCTGGCTGATTTCTCAAATCTTAGATGAAAGAAAATCCTAATTAAACTGATAAATGTTTTATTACACAAACAGAATCCTTTAGAGAACAACTTAGCTCTCCAAATTCCCCCAAATCCAACACATACCATAGTAGTGGAAAGGCAGGCCACTCACAGTGGAGAATCCCATGACATCAAGGACCATGAAAATTGCATAAAGCTCTTGATTGATGTCAAACTAAATTTAGTGTTAATATGCAGACACTAAATGCTTCATTGTTTCCTGACTTCTTGGCAGTAAAGAGGCATAAGATGTTTTTTAAATCCTCCAGCTGGTGAAGTCCCTGTTATGTAATCAGGTTTTTACTCATGAATGTCTTTCATTACTGCACTTACAGCTAAACCCTGTGGGATCCATCTTGCCTGCTGTAGGAGATGGTCTTAGTTCATCTGGCCAGATTTAAGTGTAGTGTGCACTTATAGAATGGAAAAATGTACATCAATGTGTTTCTGTAAGCCCATTCACTCCCAAATTGTCAAAAACAGCAGGTTGCAGGGATAAAACAAGCCTATTTGGAAGCAGTTGGGGTGGTATTAAGGGTGTGGAATTCCCCTTCGGGTGGTGACAGATGACATAAACTAATATCAGACTGAAAACATACCATTGCAAATATTTACCCCTATGAATAAACTGACTTTATTCAAAGTTACATCACAAAATATATGAAAAAATAACAAAAACATAGACACATGTATTTAAAAATCACTCACAAGTTGTGGTTATTTAAAGGTACAGTGCATAGAAATTGACATATTTAGCCATATCTAGCGATTAGTTTCGAGACTGAAACACTCGTCTGTCCCTTCAGTGAAGTGTCAAGAGCCTTTGAGGACAAGAAGCTCCTCTGATGCATGATAAGTATGATTCTCCGTTTGTCAAGTTATTACTATGAAAAACTCAATACAGGTTTGTCTATGCAAAACAACAACCTCTTCAACTCTCACCTCCTGCTTCCAACCGTTTTTTTGCCTGCCAATCTCTAAGCACAAAAACGTGAAGGGGAATTACTAGTTTGTCTATTCTGTGCTACTGTAGAGACATGGTGGAGCAAGATGGCGGCCTCCGGGGAAGGGGACCCACTTTACCTTGAATAAAAAGCTCATTCTAACTTTACAAAAACACAATAATTCTGGGGCGCTGGTGGCTTAAGGCTGATTTATACTTCTGCGTTGAATCAACGGCGTACCCTACGCCGGGGGTCCGCGTAGCTCCCGTACCTACGCCGAGGCCTACGCACGTAGCTGACGTGCACCTCCTCCAAAATGTAACTCCCCGTAGAGCCGACGCGGACCGCAAGCTCTGTGATTGGTCCGCTCGACGGCTTTGTCTTTCCCGCATTTACAGCACTTCCGGGATCCCGGACATCGGCCACACATCGGCCGTGTATTTCATCTCCTCCTCTCTATTCTTCATGTAATCATGTCTGTATGATAAACAGCAACATGTATCAGCTGTAGATTAACAGAACACGATCTGAAACTCTGTGGAAAAGTAAACAGAGATCGTAGCGGGACCGGAAGCAGGCGGCCGGCTATCAGAGAGACCGCACTGCCCTCAGGCGTTTCGGCGGAGAATTGCTGCGCGGCACGGACACACCGACGCACAAGTATGTGGGGCTCATGTCCGCGTCAGCCCCTGCTGCGTAGGGGAGACACAGAAGTATAAATCAGCCTTTAGTGGTATAAGTGCCCCACATACAGAGGCTACAGTCCTTGTCGCAAATGTTGCCTACTCAACTCCTGGCCGCGACCATTTGCTGCATGTCTTCCCCCATCTCTACTCCCCACATTTTCTGTCTCTCTAAAAAACAAACACAACAACTCCTATATTCAGGGGATTAGACACTAGTTAAACATACTTATGAATATTATATTCTACCACATCTGCTCTGCTTAATGCCACTAATATTACACACAATACCTTTATATAAAAGTTGGCCTGTGTGAGCTGTTGAAAGCAGAAGACAAACAACCTTACAGTAACTCTCTGTTTTGAACCATCAGTGAACCTCGTGAGGAGCATCCTAACATGACCGTAGGTGTCAGAAGAGGTGCAGAATTATGTAAGTGCAGCAGTAAAAAAGTGCCCTGAGAGAAGCTATAATACAAAGTATTTGACATGGTGTGACTTAAAAGCTGCATTGCATTCTGTTCTGTTGTCTAGGAGCAGAGTGTTTATGGATACCAAAGGAGCCCTTGCATCACAGCAGATGTTTACCGTGTAATGGCTGAAATTCACAGTAATAATGACTGCATTCTACAAATTATGCAACACATTTTCCTTGAATCCCCCATTCTCAGAAATTTAGAGGAAACTTTTGTGTAGTACCGCCTAAGACCCATTAAGAAACAAATATTTGCCCTAAGTGTTGTCTTAAAAACAACACTGTTGAATACTCGGAGGCAGAACACCTGTCAAAATACTAAGTGAGCCCATAAATACAAAATTATTTTTAATGCCATCTTTACACCAAATGAGCAGAGTGAAATTGTTGTCATGGCCCTGGCAGGTTTGGTTGACATTAAAGAGTAAAACAAGCATTTTATAACTAGGCCTTAATCTTTTATATTTAGGGCTCTATGTCATAGACTGTATAGATAATGGACGTAGTATCCGTGACGTCACCCATCTGTTTCTGGAGCGCTGTTTTGAAGCCAATCATCGGCAGGAGCAATATTGGAAATGTTGAACTCGAGCGAGTGTGACGTAAAGAGGCGGGCTTTGAGCCTCCTAGCCAACAGCTACAGTGTCACCGCCTGTCAATCAAGTCAGCTGTGCCTCTCATAATGGAAAACTCGCAATCTTAATATCTTTGAAATTACTGCGTTATGAAAAAAATTCACCCCCGTACAGTGTGTGCCGATGGAGAAATGAGCTTTCCAGACTACAATCATCTTTTGTACCAGACTGTAAACATGTTTATTTCTGCTGTAAAGATCGTCTTCTTGAATTGGTGTGTATGTGGTTTCCGGTACTTCTGGAGCCAGCCTCAAGTGGACACTTGATGAACTGCAGTTTTTAACAGTTCTGCATGGTCTATGTGAATACATGGTGCTATCAGGAGTTCACAGAGGAACTTCCCAGCCGGACCTGATGTGTAAAAGTTATTTTGCAGTGATCTCCAGTTGGGTCCTGACCAAGCGGCAACCTCCAGTCTAAAAATATTGTCCAATTCGGAAGTGTTAAAAGCTGCAGTTCATCGAGGATCTGCTTGAGGCTGGCTCTGAAAGTACCTGAAGTCACATACACATGAATGGGAAAAAGACAATCTTTACAGTAGAAATAAACATGCTTACAGTCTGGTACAAAAGACCAGTGTAGTCTGGATAGCTCATTTCTCGATGTCCTCTCACTGTGAGGGGGGTGAATTTTTTCTAACGCGGCAATTTTGAAGATATTGAGATTACCAGTCTTCCAATGAGAGGCACAGCTGACTGTGGGAACACTGTAGCTGTTGGCTAGGAGGCTCAAACTCTGCCTCTTTACGTCACACTGGCTCCACAGCAGCAATATGGCTGCCGCTGACGATTGGTCTCAAAACAGCTTGTTAGAATGACCCTTTAGCGGATGGATGATACAGCAGGCATGATGAACAAAATCACAGGCGGTGGTTCAGGTGTACGACAAACTGGTTTATTAGACATACAGCCACAGCGACATCAGACACCAACCAACAACGAACACAGACAGATTATAACTGGCACCTTTTATAGTGTGGCACTAATTGGCCTCCTGGACCAAACCATCTGGAGGTGTTCACAAATTATTTATTCTGCTCTCCAATTAACTTAGACACCTTCCCCTGTTCCTGACTTTATGTCACCAATATTAACAACATTTTATAATTCCCACATTTCCTAAAATACATCTAAACCATGCCATTTAATTGATTCCCTTGCACCGCTAAATTCAGACTCCCCCCTGACCAATTTGTGCTCTGGTCCCACTCCGGAACCTTTATCTGGGTGTCCGATCCTCGGGGAATCTTTTAACCGAGAACACCCTGGAGCGGACACAGAACAGCAACCACAGGTAAGTCAAACAAACAATTTCGACATATTCGCACTACTGCCCTGGCACACTTCAATGTTAATACAACCACACACATTCATATTCACTGCACACATGATTACTTATTGCTGACGTTAAACATCGTATCGGAGCCTTCTAACTCTCCTCTCTTCTCCAGGTGGAGCAGCCCAGCCCATTTTATTCAGTCTATCGTCCTGCCCCTGTTTGAACCCCAACAGGCACAGAAATGAAAACAATCTGAGTACTTGGAGTGGGATGTTCTCAGCGGGGAGAGGATGGGGCCCTTTTTTGGGGCTTGATATAGTTCAAGAATGAATTCAACACTTTTCAACTAATTTTCTTTATTCAAAGATGTTGTTAACACTAACAGTAACATTAACGTCTGTAGCATTTGCGTACCATTGCATTGCGGCCAATCTACTGAGGCAATCTCAAAAACAGCAGCAGTTTAAGTGCCTTTCATGAACTCATGATGGACACAGTGCTCTCCTGAGGCTACACTAAACACTCTCTTACACCACCTATAAAATTTTGGTTGAATCATCTGACAGCTGACTTCGCTCATGAACACAAAAATGACAGCAAAGATTAAATGGTGACTTAACAAACTGTGATTGCTTCAGCTGAGTTGCTCTGTCTGTTTGAATAGTTTCTGTTTTTTCAGACTTTCAGAAACAATTTGTTGTTGTGTTTGTAGAATTTTTGTACAAATCTTGTAGTTGCTATCTCGAGCCTTCGAAGCCTTCTAAATCTGTATAACATGTGAACATTCATTTCTATCCCCTTTCCCTGATTGGCCAGTTGCTGTGATGAACTACTCCATCACAGAGCACACAACCTAAAGCATAACCTGCTTTATGATCATTTTACTTTAAGTAGACCTATACATTCCAAAAACATACACAATGTTGTACATCAAAAGTGATTATTAGAAAATGGAACAATAAATCCAACATGAAAATGTTTACTTGAGATCATCGTCTTGTGGACTTTCAAAGAGAACCATTAGTCTTCATGCTGCTACCAAAGACTGTATGTTGAAATGGACGTTGTCATTTTGGATCAGGTGAAGCCAATACATGTACAGCACTCCCTGCTGACTGTCTGCAGTATAGGTCATAAGTACAGCCTCTGCCATCATTCAAGAGGGAACATCGGTCAAACTATAATATTAAAATACATTTTTCCCAAACATGGTGTTGGTCATGATAGTTAGTTTTTATCATGCTCATTCATGTCCTAGAGCTTCTTTTTAGAAGTTTAGTATGAATAAGTTATTTGAATTTAAAAAGAGAGGATGTGACATCATGATTGACAGCTCTGTTGAAAAAAGTGGCCACAGCACTCTACACCAGATCAGCAGAGTAGAGGCGAGAGTATCGGAGCAAACTCTACCTCTAGAGTCACTGAAGTGTCCAAAGCCGGAAGCGTCTGCTTCAAATCAACACATGAATCTGTTCTGCTGTGGGCTGTATCCACCTGAGGACTCAAGCGTCGCAAGAGTGACGTCAGTTCCACAAGTACAAGTCAACTAGCCAGCTACTAAAGATCTTTTGGAAAATTGGAGGATTGTATTTTTTATCAACGGTCAGTGTTGCCAACTTAGCGACTTTGTCTCTATATTTAGCGAGTGTTCAGGCCCCTCAAGTGACTCATTTTCAAAAATGCAACTATCGACAAATCTCGAGACTTTTTTCTGGTGTTAATGGAGACTTTTGGAGACTGACCATAGACTGTATAAAATATGGACGTAGTATCCGTGACGTCACCCATCTGTTCCTGAGAGCTGTTTTGAAGCAAATCGACGGCAGCAGCCATATTGGTAATGCGGAACTCAACTAGGCAGAGTGTGACATAGTGTGAGCCTCTTAGCCAATGGCTGTGTGTTCCCGACCGGGAGTCACGTCAGTCATGTCCTTATTTGGGAAAAACTCATAATCTTAATATCTTCTTAACCGTCATGTTAGAAAAAAAATAACCCCTCGTACAGTGTGTGCCATTTGAGAAATTAGCTTTGTAGGGCCAAGCCGTTTTTTGAACCAGGCTGTAAACATGTTTATTAATGCTGCAAAGATCGTCTTTTTCCCATTCATGTCTATGTGGTTTCCGGTGTTTCTGCAGCCAGCCTCAAGCGGATTTTCGATGTATTGCAGTTTATATCACTTCCGCATGGGCTTCATCGTTTGAGACCGGAGTTTGCCGCTTGAGACTGACGTTAAAGCATGTATCATTCTTACTCTGCTCAATGAGCAGTGGATGCTGCTGTGAGTCCCTCCTAGCTGCATTCAGAGCAGGAGGCGTTCACCCCTCTGCATCCAGACTGCTAATGTATCAAGCATGTACGAAGACACCGCTGGCTGATCCCAGCTACTGTATCTTTTTGGTCTGTTTAGACAGTTAATGGAGATTGTATACAATAAACATGTAGAAAATGTGGTTGAAAAATGTAATGTTTACTTTATTTTGTTGTTGGCTCTAAGTGTAGTTATAAACATATTTAGTGTTTTTAACCTCTTTTTGTCTCTCCCTCAATGTTACACGTCTCCCCCACAGCGTCCATTATAATTTAAATTATGCAAATGAAGTGATGACCTCATTTAGCGACTTCAAGTGACTTTTAGGACAGCCAATAGCTACTTTCCTCACTGAGGAGTTGGCAACACTGTCTACAGTTTAAAGTTCAAGGTTAGGTATGTAATGTCTTAACACGAGATTGGGGCACCTCCCTGACTCTAGCTGAACAAAATTGGTGTGAAAGGAACAGTCTGACATTTGGGAAGTAGGGGGAGATGCTTTTTATTTTCCCCTTTTGACCTAAATGACTGTTAGAATTGTACTCTGTGTGGGTGAAGGGCTGCAACTGCAGACATTAAACAGACCCCGAGGACAGAGGCCCCCCTTTTTGAGTTCTTCAGCAAAAGTTTTTGAAAGTCTGAGTGATGAATGAGACCTTAAAGGTTGAATCACCTAGAGAATTGACTGTCCTTTTCAAGAGAAAACAGCATCAGGAGGCACAGTGGTGTGATAAGAGAATGGCTAGTGATTTTGAGGGCAGACATCTGACTCTTTTAAACATCATATTACCCACTGGGCATACATTGTGCTATCTTTGCCTGAATCTCAAAAACATTAAACTGCAATTTTACGGTCAATTCCACTTTTTAAGAAATAACTTAAGTTAAAACACGACAGCATTCCTGAGGTGAGACGGTGTCCCTGTACAAGGTCACAACTTCCTGCAGTTGATGTGATGATAGAACTAACGCTCAGAGACTAATCTAGCAGTATGTGGAGATGAGTGTTAATCACTGGTCCTCTGACCGCACGCACAGATTAAACACTCAGACATGCATGTGATTATGTCATATTTGCTCAGTCTGATGAATCCGGTTGGTAAAACTTCACATATTGTCAAAGCTTACCATTTCTATTTGTGCTTTTCTTTCAATTCTCTCCCTTTTTTACAGTCCTAAGTGTGGCAATTGGTTTTGTAACTTGATAGCAAAGTTTCTGTGTTACTCTGTTAGCATGTAGGGCATGAAGAGACATCAGCACCAGAGTGACATTATTTAAAAATCGGTGAAACACTCCTCACAGTGCTTTTAATATTTTGCAATATAGGTACTTCCTTTTCCATTTTGCTTGCCTTTCATTTCCTTTCAAAATAAAATCAAAGTTTAACACTTTAGAAGCTCGGAAGCCCTGAAAGTCAGACTTTTATCTGCAATATAAATCAAAATTGATTGATTGCTCGAACATCTCTGCTGAAGGCTAAGTAGAACTTAGTGAGGAAAGCTGCACAAATGAGTCACATGTCACAGAGTCAGTGACATTTTCTTGTCCATTGATCAGTCATTAAACATTGCTCTATCACAGTCAATAGTAGTTGAGTGTTTGAAACTTGCAATTTAATAACCAATCAGAACTAAGAACCTTACACAGCCATGCAATCCTTACAAAATTACCAGGCAGATCTGTGTTTAGTTCTTGTTTGATTTCCCCACAGCTGTCTGAGCGGCCAAAGCCCACAGGACTGGTGCTTAATAAGACTCAGCTGCACCATATGGGGTTAAAAGTCGGGTCGTTTTTTTTCCCCTCTGAGTAAATGCAGACATAATCCGAAGGTCATAATCTAGCAGAGACGTGGCTGAGCAGGCTGTTAATCCTCTCTCTACATCATCATCATCATCATCATCATCATCATCATCATCATCATCATCATCATCAGGGAAGCCCCTGCCATCACCACTCCTGCCCCCCTGCTGGAGTGAATACATCCGTTCGTGCTTTACCTCTCGCTCTTCTGATGAAAGCCGGACAGACTGAGAGGAACAGAATGTGTAGAGGGCAGAGGGAAAGAGGGATCAGGTGGATGTGGGCGGGCTTAATATCAGATCTGTTTGAAATCGGACATGTGGATTACGAGGCCTTTTCATTCATAAAGTGGTTTGCACGTCACTGCAATATCCTCCAGGGCATTTGTCTCGGTGGAATTCTCCCTGAAGTGACGTCAAAGCGTCTGGACCAACCAGACCGACGTCTCCCCTGATCTCATCAAGACAATTATACAGGAGGATTTTTATTGCAGCTCATCAGATACTACTGAACTATCAGAGGAAATGAGGACAGTAGATGGCTCCTAGCTCAATGATTTCCTCTTGAAAGACTTCTCAGATACTGCATGCTTGAAAGGCCAAAAGCGAAAAAACAAGCAAAACAGAAATTCATAGCAAAAGTATCAGCATGGTATTATGGTATTAAAGCACTTCAAATGAATGTTCAAGCTTGTTCCAAACAAACATTTAATACAAATTAGTTCTTACGTAATCTCTTCTCAGCATGTGAAGTGTTCTGGTCTTCATTCATAACTTGAGCAGCATTGATCAATCCTGTTTTAGTAGGCATTGGTATATGCAGGGAAAAATGCTTGTGTGGAGAGTCAAAGCAGGCGTGTCACAAACCACTGTAACAACAACTCTGCACTCATTTGCAGTAATATGATGATGATAAACTGATTCATACAAACATATATATGCATGCAAAACAACTAATATCAAATGTTTTGAACTTGAGCAAGAAATTTATTTGACACTGTTTGACAAAAGCAACTCAGTGGTGAGACGAATGCATGCATCATGGTGTTATTTCAGCCAGCTCAAGGTCTATTATTTTCCAGGAACTCATAAGAAAAAAAAAAAAATCCAACTCATACTGCTGAAGTGAGCCATGGTGACGCATCTGTGTAATTTGCTGTGGAACTGAGACTCAGGAACAGATCAGCAGGCGCTACTAATGCCTCAGAGAGGCATGTAATGTTTTCAGATGTTGATATATAGGGAACCTCTCGATTGCCTTGATGTGGCTCTCCATGTTGGAAACACTTTTTGATATACACAGTGGTGGACAAAGTACACAGCTTCATTACTGAAGTCAAAGTATAGATCCTCCTGGTCAAATATTACTCCAATACAAGTGAAAGGTGCTCTGTCAGATTATTACTTGAGTTAAAGTCCTGGAGTACTTTAAAAATACTTCAGTATTCTAAGAACTTCTTAAAATATCTCAAAACGTGTTTTCACAAAGCATGAGTGCAGTCAAGAATGCATGGGTGAACATCATGAAATATAAACGGCGACTAAGTTACTACAAGCACAGACATTAAAATATGGCCGTGGGGCTCAGGTAGAGAATCATCATCTTTCCTGGCTGTAACCATCATCACCACAACTAAATGAACGCACTGATCTGAATAACGTTTGATCTGATCTACGCTCAATCAAGGTACGGCTACACCACTGAGACAAACCAAACACAAGCACACCAACAGTTTACGGTCTTTAGGATCTGATTTCAGAAACAAAAAATAATCAGCTGACTTCAAAGCAAAAGTAGTGAGTAACTAGAGCACTGATAGAAATGTAGTGGAGTCAAAAGAATGATCTTTGTCTTTAAATGTTGTGGAGTAAAAGTAGTAAGTTCCACCAAAAAATAATACTCAAGTAAAGTACTGTCCACCACTGGATATGCATCAGTTTTCTAATGGTGAAGCATACATTTCAAAATCAATATCTCTGTCAATTAGCACTGTCGCAATAAGCCGTATTGACGATAAAGTTATTTTTTTAAAGAAATGTTGGTATCACACCCAAAATGACAGAAGGTAACTCTGTGTAACTGATTGGTTCATAGGAGAGTGCGGTAGTCGTTCTTTACCCAGGTTGCCGTGAACAAGAGGGCAGAAAAAGTAGCAGGAGCAAAAGAAGAAGACAACTTATTTGTCAGCTAGCCAGCTACCTTTTACCGCAGTGTGTGGCTTCTTCTACAACACAAATCATACGCAGAGTGGTGAATTATCTGTGGTCTCACCCATGAGCTCCCCGTCCCTGTACCAGCTAGGGATTTTAATTTAGTCGGCATGTTGTTGTCAGAAGTTGGGTGTTGTGGATGTTTTATTACCAGTTTATCTGGTTGCCCTTTCACTATTCATTATTACTGTACTTGTTCTCTCTTCGTTGCTAAGCGCCGCTCAAGTGGCTGCTTGTTGCAGCCGCTCTCTCTTCATTGTTCTTTTTTCAACTTTTTTTCATATCAGTTTACTTATCATTGTATTTGGAGCCTGTCATGACATTTAATGACTCATTTGTTGGCCATCAACACCAAACTGGCTACGTTTGCAGTGGTGTTTTTACTAGTTTTGCTATTTTTGTTCCTGTGTGTGTCCGGAGATCCTGCGTGTATCTATAGTAACATTGTTTACATACGAGATCAGCTGTTAGCAGCCCGTAGCATGTTGATGCTAAACGATGCTAGGCCCGATGTTCCCTGCAAGCTGAGGAGAAGTATGCAAGGATGACGTGCAAGGATGACGTGCTGGTACTGAGGTGCAAACTAAAAAAGACGACATCGACCCGTCCTTCCACCCACAGTTGGGGAATGTAAGGTCTATCTACAATAAGGTGGACGAGCTAACCCAGTACCAGAGTAGCATCATGCTAACAGAGCTAACACTGGACACGAAAGCCACATCGGAAGGATTTCACCTGCTGTGGGTGGACAGGATACAGGAAAGCAAGACTGAACTAACTGGGGAAGAAGGCCAGCTCAGTCCTGGGCCCTGTTGAGGTGGTGGCTAACAGGAGGATTATGGCCAAGCTGTCGTCTCTGATGGACTTTTTATTTTCTTATATATATATAATCTTGTTAAATTCTTATCTTTAAACGGAGAGAAGTCAGACGAAATTTCATTGTACTTGTACAACGACAATACAGCTGATTCTGATTCTGATTCTGATTCTGATTCTGATCGTCCTCAGAAGGTCACAGACTGTCTCTTCACCTCCCTGTGCTTGTCTTCAAAGTATTTTGCCAAAGAAGAGAGACGATGATAATCGTGAGATGAAATGCTGATATCCTGACAGCTCTACTGTAAATCATGTTTATTAAATTGTGGCATTGCCAAAAATCATTATCAGCAGCTTTGAGTGTCACTATAAGAAATCCTAAATGATCGATACACACCAACACCAACCACACCAGCCCGCCTAAAAAGCTTAAGTGATTAGACTGTTCGGTGTTGTGTAAAGTAGAGATTTATTGCTGGACCTGGGTCTGGTCCACATGAGACGTTGGGCTTCTCCAGCACTTTTGTGACTGCAGGCAGTTGGCTTTGGTTAATCAGTAAACATTAGTAAATGCTACAAGATGAAACAGAGAACTGCACAGAGCACAGAGTTACATAACAAAGCTTCCACTTGGTAATTGAGGGTGCTTTTTTGAAGAGCATATAAAGGCTTTGTGGTTAAATCAGCTGATAAAGAAGTTTCATTGGATTATGACAGGACTCTCCAAATTGCTGTTAGGTGAAGTAAATATTACAATGGTTTCATTTGAGAGACAGCATTGGATCAGGGAGGAAATGGAGGACAGAAAGGCTGCCTTTGTTGAATGGGGGTTTCCAAGTGAAAGTAATATATTTCTTAATAAATCCAGACTTTTGGTTGCTCCGATGTTAAACCATTGATACAGATTTATTACATTTCTTAAGAAAAAGGCCTTTAACGTCTCCAGCGACTTTAAACATCAGTGGATACCATGTGTGCACCGTGCCCCCATGTGACAAAGCCACCAGCAAAATGTTTGTTGGAAGGCCAGTTTTCTGTGTCTCATTTATTTCTGTGTGCGTCCAGCGGTCTGAAATAGAAGCAACAAAGCCGGGGCGCCATGGAGTCAACAGATGTTTGTTTTCATACCAGTTACCTCTGGAAACGCTAAATGACATGACTTGTGCGTCTTCATCATGTGAACGTAACAACCTTTGACCTTCTTGATTTGAGCAAATACACAAATCAAAAAGGTGACAAGTTTCTACGACCTTAATCTAATTATAGTGTGCTTTCACTTTATTTGACATCTGACTTCTTCTCATTTCACATTGTTGCTATTCCTGATGAGCTCTATTTACAGCTCCATAAAGGCCCAGTTATGGGAAATATCTTTTTTTGGCCCCTTTAAATGAATATAACAGAGTCTGCTTTATTTTCCCAAATTTGTTTGGGTCCCTGTCCTTGGGCTTGGGCTGCTGTAAAGAGATGGGAAGAGATCTAGTCCTTCAGCTATTTCTGTTGGAGGGCATTCAACTATTTCCGAGTGATTACTACCAAATAGGAACATAGTAGGAAGCCGTTGGACGCTTCAGGAGGACTGAGAGCCAAAGGCAATACATCTGTCATCAGCCCAAGCTCACTCCGCCACTTGTTCCTCATGTGAAGCAACAAATCAGAGAAATACTCTTCTCAGCCAAGCTGCGGTTCACTTCAAGCAGAACTTACACCAGCTGAAGATGATATTAACTTGGCTCTTTATTGTAAGGGATGACAAAAAAATAAACCCACTGTGTGAGTGTTGATACTGGGGCTGTATTACTAGAATTGAAGGTAACAGTCTTTTTAGAAAATCAAATATTGATATTGTGTTAAGGCATACAGTAATACTGTATATTTTGTTCATAGTAAGAGGCTGTAATGGTTCTTTGGGCTGGTTGCCACCAAGGGCCATAAAAGGAAGGAAGGGATAGAAGAAGCAGCAGCAGCAGAAGAAGAAGACTTAGTAACCAGCTAGCTAGCTGTCCTTTAACCACAGTGTGTGGCTTCTACTGCAGCGCAAATCATGTCTGAAGAGAGGATAGATGAAAGCAAGGTTCTCTACCTGACAGCAAAAATATTTTCTTTATCAGTTTGGGAGTTTTGGGGATTTCATAAAAAAGACGGGTGTTTGCGGACTCTGTGGTCTCACATCTCTCTGTCTCTTTAACGACTGATGATTTTGATGTAGTTGGCATATTGATGGCAGATGTTTGCCCTTGTGGATGTTTTGTTAATCAGTTCATCTGTTGCCTTTTCCACAGTTATCAGTGTACTTGTTCTTTCTTGTACGATTGTGGTTACAGACTCTCTCCACCTCACTACACTCTTGCTTAAAGAGTTTTTTGCCCAAAAAGGAAAATAAATATAGAATTGAAGATTTATTTGACTGAGAATAGTTTTTTTTTCTAAATTTTCTATAAAACTCATTCTAATACCATTATGGTTAATTTTGTGGCCATGATAATTCTGGGGTAAAAATCTTATATTGTGACATCATGTCAGCATGGGTTTATACCAAGCGGCAAACTCCGGTCTCAAATGATGAAGCCAATGCAGAAGTGCTATATACTGCAATACATTGAAAATCCGCTTGAGGCTGGCTGCAGAAACACCGGAAACCACATAGATATGAATGGGAAAAAGACGATCTTTGCAGCATTAATAAACATGTTTACAGCCTGGTTCAAAAAACAGCTTGGCCCTACAAAGCTAATCTCTCTAATGGCACACACTGTACGGGGGGTGAATTTTTTTCTAACGTGACGGTTAAGAAGATATTAAGATTACGAGTTTTGCCCAAATAAGGACATGACTGACGTGACTCCCGGTCGGGAACACACAGCCATTGGCTAAGAGGCTCACACTACGTCACACTCTGCCTAGTTGAGTTCCGCATTACCAATATGGCTGCCGCCGTCGATTTGCTTCAAAACAGCTCTCAGGAACAGATGGGTGACGTCACGGATACTACGTCCATATTTTATACAGTCTATGATTTATACAACACAATTCAACATGACATTATACAATACGGCACAAAACAGCATGATATGATTCAATACAATGCCATACGATATGATAAAATATGGTTCTTATTTGTCCAATTCGTGAAATGTGTCTTGGACTTAAGTGCTGCATACTCTTACCTTCCTGCACAGCAGTCTTATTAAGCGCAAACAATAACAATACAGCAGCCCACATACAAACAGAAAAGCACATACCAGTAAATAAAAAACACAAACAACATACAGTATATTGCATATTACACATATTGCAAATTTTCGGAGTAAAACACAACATGGATAACTGAAAGGTTAAGATTATCATGACATGTTTGCATAACCCATATGGCTTCAAGAAATATTATTCAACAATGTTATGTAGGTGCAAATAAGTTAAAACTGTTTAATATATGTTGGAGGACCTGTGAGTTAGATTGTAACAGCCAAAACTTAGTCCAGGATGTGAGATGGTCAGACATCTGTGCTTGTCTGAGTGACAGACTGCTTATATACTGACTGAAGGATGGATGGATGGATGTTTATTCATCTCCATAATAATAAATAGTAATAATAATAATACATTTTATTTATATAGCGCTTTTCACAGAACTCAAAGACACTTTACAAATAGCACACAATAAAAGACACAATAAAAGAAACAAAATAGAAACACAGTGGAAATAAAAACATTAACAGTTAAAAGCAGTTCTGAAGAGGTGAGTTTTGAGCTGGGATTTGAATGTTTGTAGGTCAGTGGAGGTGCGTATGTTTGTGGGGAGGGAGTTCCAGAGGGCAGGGCAGCAATGGAGTAAGCCCTGTCGCCCCAGGTTCGGTGCTTGGTCCTACAGGGTGGGGAGAGGAGGTTTTCATCAGAGGAGCGGAGAGCACGGGAGGGGTTGTGAGGGTGAAGCAGGTCAGTGAGATAGGAGGGGGCCAGGTGATGGAGGGCTTTGTAAGTCAGGAGGAGGAGTTTGAAGTGAATGCGTTGGGGGACAGGAAGCCAGTGGAGGTTTTGGAGGACAGGGGTGATGTGATCACGGGAACGGGAGTGAGTGAGTAGACGGGCAGCTGAGTTCTGGATGTACTGGAGTTTATTGAGGACTTTGGATGATGAACCATATAAGATGCTGTTACAGTAGTCAATTCTGGAGGTGATGAAAGCATGGATCAGGGTTTCAGCTGCAGCGAAGGAGAGTAGTGGGCGGAGTCGGGCGATGTTTTTTACCACATAACCACATAACATTCATGGACAGACTGTACCAGATAAGCAAGCTTGGATTTAACTGAGCAAATAGGTTGCTGTACCATGCTGACATCTCATACCTGAGTATGCTCTCCAACACTACCTGGAAAGTTTAAACATGATTCTGAGCCGCTTCATACACCCTGAGTCTGTGTTAAACATTCAGTCTTTGCTTTAAGCGAGAATTATAAACATGGACTTTACAGCTGAACAGGTCGTCTAAGTTAACCTTGAGATATCTTTGGGGGGCGAACTTAATTGATTTTATTTTATTATGTATGAACACTGGAGTATCATCTTCCTCTCCTCAGTTTTCTTTACATTTGAAATCAGGCAATGGGTATCTCACCACTGAACAAAACTCAGTGAAATATGATGAGAGATCTGTCATATGAAAACAAGTGGTGGCTGGCTGTTGGTGCATCTGTATGAAAAGTAAAGAGGAGTAGTGAGTTAACACAGCTGAGTGCTGCACCTGTGCTGATCTGAGAGCATGTCATTGACCCTGGTGCTCCGTATTGTGATGGCTATGAAGGAGTAAAGTCACTTTAAAAAAGGACTGAAAGTCATCTTAATCTCCTGAACAGCAGATGAGGCTACAGTGTATTCAAAGCATCAGTTCTAACTTCGTTCGGTGTTTCACTATGGGAATCGCTTGTGCGTGACCTACCATGGAAGCTCCAATGACACCACGTCTGTCAGAGACAGACAGGTCGGACCGTGCTAGGGCCCCGCCCCTCATATTAATACAGCCGACCCAACCCTCCCAAGTCATTCTTGCTTTCTTCCCGTGAGAAAAACACTATTCAAGCTCCCTCAGCGCATCTAGGCTAGCTTGGTTAGCTGCTAAACAGTTCTTAGACGCCCCGTTAAGGATCACGTCGCCGAACGCAGTTCCGGGCTTGGTCTGGATTTGTTGAGTAAGTACTTCATACGAAGTAGATTTATTATTACATAGGTTTTACCGGGACAGTGTCCGCGTTAAGGCGAGCTGTTCCACCGGGTCCTCGTATTAACTTACCGAGGTACCGGTGCCTGTGTGATTTTTACCTTTCGGCTAACGCGTAACGGCGAGTCGGATTCGGTTGACATTAAGTCGTTAGCTGAGTCGCGGAGTGTTGCTAACGTGTCACGACGAGCATCACTGTTAGGCGGACATATTTAGCGCGGGCTAATCCCCTGTTGCTACCGTTCTTATCAGGCTAACGCGTAACGGCGCGCCTTATACCGACTAAATATCAGCGGATATTTTTTCCCCTTTCCAGTCACGATGTCTTCTACCGAGACCCCAGCCAAAGGGCCGGAACCGAAGGACAAAGAGGCTGTATCCCGCCTGTGCCCCGCGTCATGCGGGTCTTCAATCTCAGGCAGGGACCCTCACCCGATGTGCATAGCATGCATGGGCGCTAAACACGCTCGAGCATCGCTGGCGGACCCTCAGTCATGTTCTCACTGCGAGTCCATGCCTGAGAAAATTCTGGAAAGGAGGCTGAGAGTGGCGGTTGCCAACAGGCAGGACCCATGTCTGTCTGGAGCCACCCCTAAAGCCAGCACCAGCACCCATCAGCCGCGAGCTGAGATGGACTGGGCGACCATAATGGAGACTGACTCCCCAGTTATGCCTCCTTTGTTCGAGGAGCTCCTCGACCTGGAGCGTGGAGAGGAGGATGCAGAGGATGATGCAAACTCTGACCTCCTTGATTTGAATGAGATGGAGGATGAGGAGGATGACTCCACATTCCCCACTCAGCACTCCAGACCCCCAAGTGCGTCTGATGCTGCTCCCCAAGTGGACAGCAGCCTTTATGAGGTCTGCAAACGGGCTGCAGCAAAACTGGGTATCCAGTGGCCTGCAGCTGAGGACGCAGAGGGGGCAGAAAGAGATTTGTATGACGGTAAGAGGCTGCCACCAGCCCAGCCGGCAGCAAAACAACTCCTGCCACCAGTGCCTGCTTGTATGAAGGAGATGAGCCGGTACTGGTCCAGCCCGTTTAAGAGTAAACTCCCTGCCAAAGGTTACTCTAAGCTGGAAATTAAAGGAATGGGTGAATTGGGGCTGGCCGAACCCCCAAAGGTAGAGCCTTCAGTGGCTTTTCACCTTCACCCTGACCGCCGCTCTGTGTCAGCGTCCAGCAGCATTTCTCTGCCAGGCAAAACAGAGCGCCTCACAGCCTCTGTTTTGCAGAGAATGTACAGATATGCTGCACAATCAGTCTGCTCTCTGAACGCTCAGACTCTACTCTCTGCATACCAGGCAGAAATGTTGGAGGAGATGGGCCGGCAGCTGGACTCCGGAGCCCCTAACCCGGTTCTCTGGGACGAGATCTGTGTTGTTAATGACCTCATCCTGCGCTCCTCACGAGGCGCAGTGCAAGGTTGTGGCCATGTGATGGGACTGGCTGTTGCAGGTGAGAGAGCTCTATGGCTGAGCCTCTCAGGCCTGAGTGACGCACAGAAAATTGAGGTTATGGATGCTGCATATGACCCCTCCAAGGGTCTCTTCGGCCCAGCGCTGGAAAAAATGAGGGAAACCAGTACCCTCAGGAAGCAGGAAGGCGAAGCCTTCAACCTCTGCCTGCCCAGGAAACAAGTCCCTCATCCCCCTCAGGCTCAGAGGGCTGGCTTTGCTGCTTCTGCAGCAGCAAGGGGGAGACCAATGGGTGCCAGACCACAGAGGCAGACAGCTGGCTCACAGTCTAACCAGCAGCCCCGGTCAGGAAACCCAGGTCCATGGGGCAAACACTCCTTTGCAGCAGTGGCTGCGAAAAATCGCCCCTCCCACCCTGGGGAAGGGAAGAAGAAACGGGCGACCTAACGTCCCTCGCTTCTCCCTCGCCATCAAAGCGAAGAAGGGTGGAGCAGAGCCCCCGAGCTCTTGTTTCAGAGACCCTGGTGTTTCCAAGTTCTCCAGGAGTCCCTGCCTGTTCTCTCTCCCCTCAAGTTCTAGAAGTGGAGAGTCAGAGGCAAACAGTTTTTCAGTGTCACCAAGCACTTCCACCCTGTTCAAAAATAAAGTGGGCATTCTTGCATCCAGGCCAAGAGCCAAGGGCGAAATGCCTCCACAAAAACAAAATAAAAACAAAACAATGTTGTTCCCCATTAACTCCTCTGGGGGGAGCTCCTGCTCCACCAAGAGTAGTCTCCCCTCAGAGTCAGGACTCAGGGGTGACGGCACTCTCTGCCCTGGTAGACCACTGGCGCGCATGCGCAGTACATCCCTGGGTCCTGTCAACCGTTTCCAAGGGTTACAGACTACAATTCGCTATGAAACCACCCAGATTCAACGGTGTGTTAGTTTCAGTAGCCAGAGGGGAGGCGGCACAGGTCCTAGAGGACGAAATAACATCGCTGCTAAACAAACGAGCGATCAGAGCCGTCCCGGAAGTTGAAGCTCAACAGGGGTTTTACTCCCGCTACTTCCTCGTCCCAAAGAAAGGGAGCACATCACTTCGCCCCATTCTGGATCTCCATGTGTTAAACAAGCACCTACGAAAATACACGTTCAGGATGTTAACACACAAAGTGCTTTGCCGCTCCATCCGTCCGGGCGATTGGTTTGTACGCGGACGCGTAATTCCACATTGCAATTTATCCCTCGCACAGGAGGTTTCTCAGATTCGCTTATCAGGGAAAAGCCTACGAATACCAAGTCATCCCGTTCGGGCTGGCGTTGGCACCGAGGGTGTTCACCAAGTGTGTGGAAGCAGCGCTGTCTCCGTTACGGAGCAGCGGCATCAGAATATTCTCGTACATAGACGATTATCTGATATGCTCCCATTCACGCGAACAAGGCAATCAGAGATTCGGCTGCGGTGACAGGTCATCTCAGGAATCTTGGGTTCAATATAAACTGGGGGAAAAGCAGATTACAACCCAGTCAATATACAGAATACCTGGGGCTCAGCATAAACTCCCTCTCATATCGTGTCACGCTATCAGAGGGGAGATTAACGTCTCTCATGCATTGCCTCTCCCTTTTCGAGCGGGGAAAAGTCATATCATTCAGACTATGCCTACGCCTGCTCGGCCTCATGGCTTCAGTGATATCTGTAGTGCCCCTGGGGCTTCTGATGATGAAGGATTTTCAGCGCTAAGTAGCGGCGTTGCGCCTCTGCCCGCGCAGACACCTCAGCCGGCGAGTGAAAGTAACGCCGACGTGTTTGGCTGCGCTCCGCCCGTGGAGGGACGCTGCGGCTCTCGCGTCAGGCGTCGCGCTCGGCACGGTGTCATCCAGGGTAACCATGACGACGGACGCGTCCCTGTCAGGCTGGGGAGCGACCTTGTCGGGCAGAACAGTGAACGGTACCTGGAGCCCGAGGCTGGCTCAGGCCCACATAAATGTTTTAGAGCTTTGGGCAGTGTTCCTAGCTTTACAGCATTTCCTGCAGTTTATCCAGGGTCACCATGTTCTGGTGAAAACGGACAACTCCACAGTGGTGGCGTATATAAACCGCCAAGGCGGGACTCGCTCACTACAGTTACACACGTTGGCTCGGAAAATGATCATGTGGAGCAGCACACGGCTCCTGTCACTTCGAGCGACACATGTGCCAGGGGTGTTGAACAGGGGGGCGGATCTTCTGTCACGGGGGAACCCGCTATACGGGGAATGGACACTCCATCCGCAGGTGGTGGAACAAATATGGCAGAGATACGGCCGGGCAGCCGTAGATCTCTTCGCCTCGCGAGAAAACGCTCAGTGTCCGCTGTATTTCTCCCTGTCCGAGGTGAATGCCCCTCTAGGTATGGATGCTCTAGCCCACCCATGGCCGGACGTGCTGCTTTATGCATTTCCTCCGCTCAGCCTGATCTCTCCCACATTAGCCAGGGTGAGACAGCAGAGTTTGTCGCTGATTCTGATTGCACCACAGTGGACATCGAAGCACTGGGTAGCAGAGATAACACAAATTCTGGCAGACGAGCCGTGGCCTCTCCCCATACGCAGGGATCTTCTGACCCAAGCGCACGGCGAGATCTACCACCCGCACCCGGACCGCATAGCACTCTGGGCTTGGCCCGTGAGAGGTGGAACCTGAACGCAGCAGGCTTGCCAGCGCAGGTTATAGACACCATTCAGAGTGCGAGAGCACCCGCAACCCGCTCTCTTTACAGTGGTAAATGGCGGGTTTTTGAGGAATGGTGTGTCATGAGACAGATCGTTCCTTATCAGTGTTCAGTGGTTGACCTGCTGTCTTTTCTGCAGGAACTGGTGGATAAGAAAAAGGCATTTTCTACAATTAAAGTGTACTTAGCGGCCATCTCCGCATGTCATGTGGGTTTTGGGGATAAGCCTGTGGGGCAACATCCTCTTGTGTGCCGGTTCATGAAGGGTGCACGGCGCAAGCTCCCGGTTTCCAGGCTCCTGGTGCCCCTGTGGGACCTTTCAGTGGTTTTGGATGCCCTCTCTCGTCACCCATTTGAGCCTATGGGGGCAGTAGAGATGAAGTTTGTTCCTCTGAAAACAGCTTTGATTTTGGCGTTAACCACAGCGAAACGCGTGAGTGATTTACAGGCTTTGTCTATTCGCCCTTCCTGTTTACAGTTTGGCCCAGGGCTCACCAAGGTCTGCCTGCGGCCCAACCCTGTATTTGTGCCGAAGGTGCTGGAGTCAGCCTACAAGTGTCCCACAGTGGAGCTTTTGGCATTCCACCCACCCCCTTTCTCCTCAGTGGAGGAGCAGAGGCTGCACACTTTGTGCCCGGTACGGGCTCTGCACATGTATATGTGTAGGACAGCAGAGTTCAGAAAAGAGGACCAGCTGTTTGTATCATGGGCAACCCCTCATAGAGGTAAGCCGTTGTCACGCCAGAGGCTGTCACATTGGATTGTGGAGGCTATTTCTCTGGCTTATAGTTCGAAGGGCTTGCAGCCCCCCCAGGATCTGAGGGCTCATTCCACGAGGAGCATGGCTACCTCTTGGGCCCTGTTCAAAGGGGTTTCTGTGCAGGACATTTGTGCTGCTGCGAGCTGGGCGTCGCCACACACTTTTGTCAGGTTCTATAGGCTGGATGTCTCTGGGCCATCCCTAGCACAAGCTGTGCTGGACAAGAACTTGCCATTGTCATTGTAGTAATCACAGTCTGGCTCGACAGGATGTATGGCTTCTGGAAAATCATACAATCCGGGAGTGGTCTATATCTCCCATAGTGAAACACCGAACGAAGTTAGAAAAAGAACTTTGGGTTACTTAACGTAACCTCGGTTCTTTGATAACAGAGTGAGGTGTTTCACCAACACTTCCCTCCTTGCATGTACACGGTAAGAAACCGGTCTAGAATGACTTGGGAGGGTTGGGTCGGCTGTATTAATATGAGGGGCGGGGCCCTAGCACAGTCCGACCTGTCTGTCTCTGACAGACATGGTGTCATTGGAGCTTCCATGGTAGGTCACGCACAAGCGATTCCCATAGTGAAACACCTCACTCTGTTATCAAAGAACCGAGGTTACGTTAAGTAACCCAAAGTTTCCTATCATGTTAAATGCCTCATAAAACAAATCTGATTTAAAATTTGGAGGAAAAACAAAGTAAAACTGTGGTTTAAAATCATCACACAGACATGCATAATCAACAATGGGATCTATTTATCCCCTTGACCCTCACACTGTGTTCTTGCCACAGGCTCTGAGGACAACATGAAAGAGATATGATTAAAGTGAGAGAATGAAAAACAGGATTTGACAAATTTGCTGCACCATTTTGAGAAAACAACTGAAGAAAAACAAAATAATTAACATTTTGTTAAACAAAACTGGAAATGGTTTTCTTTATCTGACGGATACAAAATCCAGAAGTTAGCTCTTTCTCTCTTTCTAAAGTTGTGATGTTAAGCAGCCTTATCCTTAAATGGGTACCAACTTTCTCATCTCAGTGTCCCCTAGATCACAAATACTGTATCCCTCATCATTGTTGAATGATCTAACAAAGGATTACTTCTTTTTCCATTCACTGACCTTCCCAAAACACAGATAAACACTGAACCCATCCTCTACCACAGAGAGTTTATGTATCTTTAAAACACCAGTGTCTGAGAGGAAAGAGGCCTCTCAATTCCCAGCCACACATGTAGTCTACGTTTAAAACACTGACTTCAGCTGCATGATTCAGGGGAAACCATCACAGTGATGATTCAAGATGGGCAACACAGTTCCCACAGTTACATCAGTAACCGTGAGACTTAATCAAGACTTCACTGAGAGCCGTGACATGTTTATTGTAAGTTCAAAAGTTCATGTAAAGTACACACTGGGTCTTAATGTAAGAGAACACCACAGCTGTAAGATGATATACTTTATCTAACATGAGAATCTCATAACACTTATTGCGGTTGTATGTAGTCGACTTATTTATTCAAGCATTATATTCTTTGCAGCAGAAGATGATGTGACCAGATATAAAGTGTTAGTGTGATGCTGTGAGTGCAGTGCATATATTTTATATGGCAGCATTGCATTCATAATAACCTAGATACTACACTAGCATGCATAGGACAGAGTTAGCAAAGGCAGGGGATGTACCTTTGTCGTCCACAGGGGAGCGCCAGAGACTCACACTGAAAATTCCTCACAGCAGCTTTACAGTCATGTAATTCAGCAGCAGCAGCATAAGGGTTTATCAGACTCAGGTAGAATATGGAATCAAATATTTTTTGTGTTCACATCTGATGTTCTTAGGTAAAAGCAAGACCATCAAATTAAAATAATGCAGTATTTCACTGTTTTTCTGTCTATCTCTCATCCACTTATGTCACATATTAATGGAAATACACTGGTTAAGTATCAATATCCTGAAATGTACTTATTTATTGTTATAATATTTTATCATTGTATTCAATTGGCTTGATTAAAGTGCTTTTTAAATGTTCTTTGAGACTTTCTGTTTCTGTTTTTAACTCCACTGAACACGAGGTTTGCTGTCTTCTTGGAATGTAACATGGGAATGATTTATTACATATTTTGAAGCTTTTTTAATCTTCCTGTGTGTAAACATTGCCCACCTGTCCTCATGTAACATTGAATAAATAAAAGCAAGCTTCCAAGCTCAACAGCACAGCGTTGACCATACCTGCCCTGCAATCAGAAACAGAAAATCACAACATCATTACAAAGCATAATACACAGCACTTAAAATCCCCCTGCAAGAGACGCTAACAATGTTCTCCTAACCTAGAACTCATGCGCTCCAATCATTGCAAAAATAGAGCGCTCATTTATCTTCCTGACAGGCAGGACAATGTTTACGACCCGATCACCTACAGTCTGTAATGCTCTCTCTTATTGTCCCTCTAGAAATGAGCCTCTGGATCATACCACATGATTAAAAGTTGGCTAACAGGGAGCCCTGTAGCAGGGATACGTCCACAGGAATAGCATGGTGTATTCCCCAGTGAGGTCCCCCCCCCCCCCATCCAAAAGAGTCAGGCCAAGCCCCTGCCAAGAGGTCCTTGTGTTTCTGGGATCAAAGTTTTCTTTGATCTCAAAGTTAAGCCTAAAATCCTTGAAGTTGAAGTTGGGACATTAAGTCAGACCTCAGTCAGTTCTCAACGCTTATTATGGCGTGAGTTTTCAACATATGAAGCAATAAAACAAAGACCAAATTACATTTTCAAATCTCAAAGGAAAACCAGTTCAAATGTTAAACTCATAAAATTAATTGTGAATAACTTAACTATTTCATATATTGCCTGACGAAATTAAAGGCACATTGTCCTCTTTTTTATGTTATGTTATTGGGCATTTTAGCCTTTAATTGACAGGACAGCTAGATAGATGTGGGGAGCAGAGAGTGGGGGATGACATGTGACAAAGAATTGTGGCTTGGGGTTTAACCAGCAACCGCTGCAACAAGGACTGTAGCCTCTGTACATGGAGCATGTGCTTAAACCACTAGACCGACCAGCGCCTCATTTCTGATACATCATTACATTGGCAGTTTGGCAGTTGATTGTTTCCCCTTTGACTCACATTATGTAAAATGAA
This sequence comes from Notolabrus celidotus, assembly GCF_009762535.1. Taxonomy (NCBI): domain Eukaryota; kingdom Metazoa; phylum Chordata; class Actinopteri; order Labriformes; family Labridae; genus Notolabrus; species Notolabrus celidotus. The sequence goes on from NC_048292.1 coordinate 25,128,559, forward strand.
TGCAGTCATCAGTGGAAACTTGTTTCTGTGAAGATTAAGTGTTTTCAAGGCTTCATTGTCCGCACTCTGGGATTGACATGAACTGTATGTTGAAAGACAGGCTGTATTTATCTTAAATCTTCAATCCTCTAGCTCCATCTAGTGTATACTGTTAGTAATGACTCAGTTCTGTCACATTTGAATGCTCGTAGACTTCTTCCCAACAGTCATAATCTCAGACTACTTACTACTCACTAACAAAAATGTTTTTATTGTAGACTGAATATCAAGTTAAATCAACTTTATTTATACAGCTCAAAAAGACAACAATGTCACATGACGCATAAACAACTGGTCCTTACTGTTCTCATTGGAATTATTCAGTTATAAAATCAGTAATACAGATGTAAACTCATCACCATTAGCAAGTCTTATGCTGCAGTGACAAGAAAAAAATGTTTTTCAACAAATAGAAATCTCGAACCAAACCAGGCTCCAGGTTTACTGCCACTAGTAGGGTGACAATGTGAGGAGGCAAATAGTGGAACAGACCAGCAATGGATGAGTATTCCTCCTATACCCAAACTATGAGCATTTTTTTATGTGCTTCGTCTATGGTAGTTTATTATTCTATCTTTGTTGGCCATACTCACATCAGGGACAGTAAAATGACCCAGTGTGATCACACCTGCAGATGGGTAGCATGACAATTGAAGGCTCTGCCTCCCATACTACTTTTGGGGACAATGGGCACCAATGATACTAAAGTGTTCTGGTGGGGTACTAGGGAATTATGAGCTCTTTAGAATAGGGGTTCTCAAACTTTTTTGGCTTGTGTACCTCTTTTCAAAAACAATTTCAGCCAAGTACCCCCTTGTATGTCAGGATATGGGAAAATAACATGAATAGATGTATGCATGTGGTTTTACAGTGTCATAATAACATTGAAATGAAAGTTGACACAAATTCTATACTTTTGTAGTGCAATATTTTCAGAAATATTTAAAGATTGAGGCAGCTAGAACCTTTGATGGCCGAAGAGCACCTTTGATGATCACTCGCTGAACAATTGACATCAACAGACGGAGGCCGTCTGGTCCAAGCGGTTTTGGAAATTATATATTTAATGAATGAATATGCTCAATTTGGAAATATTGCCCTATTTGATGTTGCAATGAAATAAAAATGAAACTCAGATTTTTTTTTATTTGTTGTGATGCAACTTCTTTTTTTTTTTTTTTACATTTATCACGTACCCCTTGCAGTACTCCCACGTACCCCTAGGGTTACATGCACCCCCATTTGAGAATCACTGCTTTAGCACATTTACTATTAGAACAAGCATGTTCTAATAGGGCAAATTATAATTAAGATTTTACAGGAAGCCAATGGATATGCTGGATAGATATTGTACCACACAGTATGAAAACACAGGCTTCCTATTAAAATATATGAAAAATCCATAATACCCCCCAATTAAATGAGATAATATTGCATGCATGAATACTGTATTATTACTGTCAAAACTTAGCTTAAGTTGCAAAATGTTCCCATGTAAAAAAATTACTCTCAGTAATTGTAAATACTAAATGGACTGTGTTTATGATTAACACTTTCTCTTGTCTTCTGACTACTCAAAGGGCTTTTACATTACATATCACATTCACCCATTCACACAACACAAAGCCCATCAGAGTTGATCATCTCACACAAGGACACTTGAGCATGTAGACAAAGGATCCTATCCCCAACCTCCCTATTGAAAGACGACCAACTCTACCACTGAGCCACAGCTCCCAGTGTCTCAAGAGCTGCTGCTGATGAGCCCCAAATTCAAATGCACAGAGAAACAGTGATGATAAATCATATTTTGCATTATTGAATAAAAATATTAAAAATATACTAAGACATGGTTGCCCCAGACTGTCTTTATTAGAATGCATGTTATGAATATAAAACATTATGTCAGACCTGATTTTTTTTAAACACAGAGCAAATATTTAAATCACATCACACAAAATGTTACATATTGTTTTCATGTCTATTGGATTGGGCTGGACTCAAATGGATTAGATCATGAATTATCTGGATTATGATTTTTTTTTCCTTGTGTTTTGTAAATAGCACTCTGCAATCTGTAAATTTTGGAAGTTTCCAAAAACAGCTGAAGATTAACATTTTGAACCCTGCACTTACTTTTGACAGGACATACAGGAGGAGGTTTCCCAGTGAGGATGATATTTTTCCAAGCACTCTATATTCTACTCTATTATTATTATTACTCTATTATAAAACAAACCATTCTGTGTTTTGTCTTTTATATGTTGTCCATGTTCACACAACACTTGAGTGATTGAAGTACTTCTGTTGTTGCTGATTTTATATGAATGTTAGGATGTTGTTGCTTCCATTTATCATAAAACATGAAAACTGAATTCCCTCCTCAGCTATCTACTACGAGTTGGTGTCCTGTGAGTGTATTTATTACTCACACTGTAATGAAATGCACTCAAGTAGGGATGTCAAAAGGTTGCATTGTTCTTCTTCCCACACACTTTCTCCATCTACCTTTTTCATGTTAACCCTGGTGCAGTGTTAGTGAAGAGGACAGTGATGATGCAGCTCCTTGTCAGTTACTAGATGAAAGGATGCTTTCACACATTTTGCTTGTTTGCTCTGTTCCAATTCAGATGATACAAAGATTCATTGTTGCATTTTTCCCAGTCAAAGCATACAACTCAAGACTGTCCTTACATCACAGTCTCCTTTTCCCACAGGTAAACAAATGCCATGCATACAGGTTGCACTTTGTATTTTGGGAAGCTGGCTCCAAGACACCAATCAGCCAGTTAACCAACCAAAAGAATGACTGTTTTCGAAATGGCCTGCTACATACTACCTATGAGTGTAGCAGACAGTAGGTACTGCCTGCTCCATACTGCATTTGTATTTAGTGTGTAGTATGACTGTTCTGTTCGATCTGTTCTGCAGGATACTGGGTCAGACGGTTTGGGAATGCGGAAGTAAACAACGGCCAAGCTGATTGCGAAACTGCTTCTGTAGCATCCACTTTAAAAGTTAAGAAGTGGTTTATATGGAATTTGATCATTTTCACAGCACATAAAAACAGAGTGCCCCCGTTAAAAAAAGAAGAAAAAAGAAAAAGCGGAATGAGCGCTGTGCATTGTGGGAAACAGTACGTGAGGCAGACTGGTCCGATGCATCACAGCACGGAGACAGCACTACTTAAAGCCACTAATGACCTTTTAATGGCTGCTGATCAAGGCATGTGCTCAGTCCTTGTGCTCCTGGATCTGAGCGTTGCCTTTGACACTATAGACCACAACATTTTATTGGACAGATTAGAGCATTGGGTAGGGGTTTCTGGTACAGTTTCAGAATGGTTCAAAACTTATTTTGATAATAGAAGGGTCTGTGTGTCTGTAAATAATTATGTTTCTGGTTTTACTGAGGTGAAGTATGGTGTGCCTCAGGGGTCGGTTTTGGGTCCGATTTTATTTCCCTTGTATATGCTCCCCTGAGGCACATCATAAGCAAGCATGGTGTTTTATTTCATTTGTATGCAGATGATTCACAGTTATACCTGCCCATCAGACACACAGACCCTGGCATGCTGAGTTCACTGAATAATTGCTTGTCAGAAATAAAGAGCTGGATGTCAAGAAACTTTTTACAATTAAACTCAAACAAGACAGAGATCATTTTAATCGGACCACCACACATGACCAAGCAGTTACTGCCATCTGCTGGTCAAATGGCGAATCACATAAAACCTGCTGCAAAGAATCTTGGCGTCTGGTTTGACAGCAATTTAACATTTGAACATCAAATCACAAAAATTTGTACAGTCGTGTTTTTACCACCTCAAACATTTCTAAAATTTGGTCCTTTTTAACTTTTAAAGACACTGAGACGATTTTACATGTTTTTATCTCATCACGCCTGGACTATTGTAACAGTCTTTTTAGCAGCACAACAAATCCCTTGATCGTCTCCAGACAGTACAGAACTCAGTTGCCAGGGTTTTAACCAGAACCAGAAAATTCGACCACAGCTCTCCGGTTTTAGCTTCCTTGCACTGGCTCCCTGTATGTTTTAGAATTGATTTTAAGATTTCACTGGTTACTTTTAAAGCTCTACATGGACTTTCTCCGAGCTACATAGCAGACCTTTTAACACCCTATGAGCCAACACGTACATTGAGATCCTCGGGCAGAGGTTTACTGTGCATTCCAAACACTGAAATGAAAACAAAAGGGGACAGGGCGTTCGCAGTGAGGGGTCCGACACTCTGGAACCTTCTGCACGAGGAGATCAGGTCTGCTGAGTCAGTGAGCTCTTTTAAATCCCTTCTTAAAACATACTTTTATCGAAGAGCCTTCCCGGATTTTATCTGAATTTTATTTTATTATATTTTAATCATCTTAAAAAATATATTTTAAAAGAATGTTATTCCTTTAGAGTTCTTTAGGGGAATTCTATGTATTTTTAAAATATGTTTTATTTCTTTATCTTGACTTGTGTGTTTTTATGATCTGCCTGTTTTATTTTGCTGCCCATGTAAAGCACTTTGTAACCTGGTTTTGAAAGGTGCTCTACAAATAAAATTATTATTATTATTATTATTATTATTATTATTATTATTATACTGTGAAATTTTCCCGAATCAGTAGACATCCAGGGAGTTTTGGCATACTGCAGATTTTGCTCTTGTTCACATACTACATACTTCATACTGAATTTTGGCCAAATCAGTACGTACTGCTAGGATAGTAGGCGGCTTCGAAAACAGCTACTAATGAGTTGTGGGTTGGGATGTCAAGTCTATTGTTTTTCCTGTTTTATTTGTAGTTCTTGATCCCTGTGTGTCTGGTTTAGTTTACTTCCTGCCCTTGTGTGTTTCCCTCCACTCTGATTACCTTCATTAGTTTCACCTGTGTCCTGTCCATACCTGTTGCTCGTTACCTATGTATTCAGTCCGTGTGTTTCCTCCCTTGTGTTGTTGGATTATTACGTTGTGTCAGATGTTGTGAATATCTACTTCAATGTTCCTTGTGATTCCTTTTCGTGTTACTCTGTTGTTTAGACGTTTTTTGGATTTTACTTAATACTGTATGTTTTTGTTTGACTCTTGTCTTTATGATCTTTTCAAGGATTCTAGGGTTTTTTATTGTCATACATGAGATGGAACGAAATTATGATTTTCAGGTCCCATATCTGATTTGAGTTGTTATGTAATAGTGTAATTGAATGTGCAATGTACAATGTGCACATTTTGAGGTAGTCCGTTGTATTGTCCTGTTCATATCAGAGTTTAAATCATTATATTTCTGTACATTGGTGCTCCTTCTTTGTTTTTTTTTTACTCAATGATACAACTACCTTTCTCAGTTGCTGGGTTGATTCTGTTCTCACTGCAAACAAATCACTCAAGGGTTCAATTTGAAGCGAGTGGACACCACCTCTTCTATGTGATCTCGGCTTGATTGTTTTGTTCTGCATCAGAGTGAGAATGCAGCGTTCACTTATTAGCCAAGGAAGATGACGTCCTGTGTTTTAGAACGACTTGTCCAAGTGATCCAGGTGTGACAATGAGTTTAACATTTTCTTAAAATGTTGGAATCTCATAAGGGTTGTTTTATGACATGCATTTAAAAGACAACAATGAGATAATCATGTCTTAATATGAGAGGCTCCTTACCGTAGCAGCGGAGACCTAGGTGTGCCCTTCTCTTTTTACCATGCCATTGTGTGAACATGCTGATACTGAACTCTGGAAATGATAAACCGGGGACATAATTTTCCTCCTTTGATCTTCCAACTTTAAAGTGTAAAATTTTCCTCTGTGAGTAAAGTCAGTGTGCAGTCTTCCAATTTGTGACACCACTTTCTCTCTCCAGCAGGTGGCATACTTGCTGCAAAGTTGTACAGATTCTCACAACAGGGGAAGGTTCACAGAGGACAAATTCTTCCAAGCAATACCCTGCTGTTCCAGTGAAATTCAGAGAAAGTGCTTTGACACACAGCTCTGTTTCTCTTCTCTAAATGTCGTATGATGTGATTTTTCTAGAATTTCACTGTTCAGCTGAAGAAACTAACTAACTATGAAGCAACACATACAAAGTATACAGATTAGAGTGTAGTCCTGTTGTCTGTCAATCTGAATACAAGGTAAATGAAACAAATACAGGAATACACTTATGTCGTTTCAAAAAACAAAAAAATTCAAAGTGACGGATCAATATGTTTGATGGCATACAATGGATGCCCAGGAGGAACATATTTATAAATTTTAAAACACTGTTTTACTCCCCCAAGCTGAAGAAGAACCTTCTGGACATCCTTGTACTGAAACCACAAAGTCATCCTCACATGGATCAACAAACAACGCACATACACACAGACACACACATTACTCTGCATTGCACTGCTCACTGCTCCGTCAATGGTGCTGACTCATAATCCCATTAGTTAGAACATTTCCTGTTTATATTCCGGTCTGCAGCAGAGACACAGCACAGTCACCTTGGTGCTGAGTTGTTGACATGAAGACACCAGGAATGGGTCTCATGTCCAGATGAGTTTGTTTACTGGACACATCTCCTCAAATACAAAGTAATACTGAACCACTTTTATTCATATTGAAAGCGGCTGCTTCACTGCTCAAAGCATTATGGGGATAGCTGCAGGACAAAGTAATCATAACAACTTAATCTATCCCATGGGAACAAAGGCACTGACTGAGCTGCTGTAGATTTGAAGAGAATAATTCTTGTTAATTTCCCATCTCCCAGGAAGGCTTCTTATTGATAGAGCTAGTTTAGATGATGAAGCTGTTTGACGTCAAACTGGTGCAGCATGGTTCAGGCTGGTGTAATTGCAATTTGTATATAAAAAGTATACCTCTTGAAACCATTAGTACCATACAAAACTTCACAAAGTAAATACACGTCTTAGTAATAATACAGCAGACAGCCTTGTGCTCCTGATTTTAGGTAAATAAGCAACATAGGGAGCTGTTGGAAAAAGTGTGGGGGTTCCCAAGCCTGTTGAGCCCTCCTCAAACATCCCTACATGCAGCCAGTGGGAGCAAGGAGGTGCATCTCGTGCAGTCTGTCCACTGGGATCCCTTAATATTGCTTTTGTGGTGTCCAACACGGTTATGTTCCAGGGCTCTTTTCATTGTCTTCATAATTTCCTCCTTGGGACAGATAATTAAGATATGTAATAGAATACTATCGATCTATATGTTGATGACATACATCTCTGCCTCTCACTCAGACCTAGTGACCTTTAGGGTTATCCTGGACTGGCTTAATGCTAGAAATAACAACATAGAAAAGCATCAGAGGTTTGTGCTGGTAAGAAGAACGTTCTGGTCGTTGGTTTAGAGAAGGTTGTTTCTGTGATCAAACTTTGTATTAGGCACTCTGCTTCTTTCTCGAAAGCTGCATGATTAAGAGATAATTTTAAAGAAAATCTTAATTGCTCCACAGCTGAGTGATAAAAGCAATTTTTTTTGTTTTTCTCAACTAAAAATACATTGGAAATTCTGTTTAAAACAGCAAATGAGAATCCTGTAGCCGCCTGTCATTGACTTTAGTAATGCACTATACTTAAAATGCCTATAATTGATTATCTGCAGCCAACAGACTACAGGTCAAAACACATGGTGTTACATTAACCTTGTTTTCAGATCCCTTCACTGCCTCCATGTTGCAGAAAGTTAACTATAATGTAAGATTGTGAATGCATTTTT